>NC_080581.1:2773977-3075454 GCF_029962835.1 Magnolia sinica | reverse complement strand
ACTAAGCTCTGTATCTAGAACTACTAGCATGTGCACCTGCTCTTGACATACATAGGCCCAAGTAGAATACCATACAGGTGGGAACCGATATCACACGGGCATCTTTTTGGATGTTTGTGTCCTAATAGTTAGAATACCATTCTGTGAGTAGTCTATCAGGGTACTGGAACTCCAACCGGGAATACAACACAGCCGCGTAGGGAAGAGGTGGAGGCTGTTGTTGACCCGTAGATATAATATATTTATTTATTTATTTTTAAGAAAGAAAGAAAGTAAGTGAGTGAGGAGAAAACAGAACATTGGAAAGAGCTGGGAGGGAGCTGCCACATAGACAGCCCTTTGTCCAAAAATCCCCTAAACTTCTTTTATTAGATTGCTAGTCAAGCTGCATTCCAAATAGTCTTGATTCGCTCTATAATTTTTAAACCTTTAGATTTAGAGCTTTCGTCAAAACCTTCAATTTAAGTCTTTGGCCCCTTTAATCTTGTCTAGCAAATAGATGCTTGAAAGTTGGAGGGTGGGGCAGGGAACCCAGCAGTGATCCATATTCAACTCAGAAGGCCAAAGATTCTATGGCCATGGTCTTCTAGTCAAAGGGATTTCAGTACATGGGTTATCCATGATGGGTCATTCATATCAACAGTATAGATTATTGAACCATGGGCCCTGCTTATACCCTCTGAAAACTAAACTTACTGCACAAGCTTTTGGTCCGAAGTGTTGCATAATGCTAGTTTTTGTTTTGAGGCAAACTTTGATACTCTGGCAGAGAGTGATGGATGATATGCAGGCACTTAGAAATTGCATACCTGGCATACAAATCATATTAAAAACTGTCCAAGTTATGGTTTCCAGTTAGATGATCATGAACCAAACATTATGCTTCTGCTTGATAGTCTGACTAACGGATAGGTGGACATTTATTGGACGGTTAAAATTTAAAAACATCCAATGGTCATATTTCAACAGAAAATTGTCCAATAATCAGAGGTTATGATTGTTTAACCAATCTGATTTTGGGACCGTGAGTCGGAGACTGGTTTTCATAACATTGTCAGTTTAACATAGAGTTAATGCACGCCATGTTTACGATTTCTAAGTGCCTGCATATCAAGCGCCATATGCTGCCTGAGTATAATACAACTCCCCTTCTCTTTATTAATTAACTGATTATCAATGATTTAGTTAATCCAATGTACTTTAGTTTAGCACAACAGTTGGCAATTACTGAGTAAAAAATCAGCCAAGACACTGATGATTGTCTCTCCTCATCAGCCGAAAATAGACGATAAGCATTCAAGATGGTTACATTTGCGCATCCGTCCATCAACTATGCCTTTAATGGACCCCACCAAACCCAACATACTTGGGAAGGGCAGGACAAAGTGTCTGATAGACGGGAGATGGACTCTTGCTTTCAAGGACGAGATATCCTGCAAGTCTGCCCAGTCAATGGTGCTCGAAGGGATGCGCCTGCAGAGCAGCGAGGTGGAGAGGAGGCTAAAGCCTTTGCTTGACCTCAGTGGGCCGACACCTGACCCGGTTCGCATAGACCCAGCCGTTGCAATTGTGAAATAGTAGTGAGGAGGCTTTTGTTTTTGGCGGGCCGCCCTTCTGTATATTGCTTGTAGCGAAATAAGGCCAGCCCAAGAGCAGAGAAATGTAGAGTATGCATCAGCCATTTCAGTATATCAGTAAATTCAGTCCAATTCTTTGTACAAGGTTATTCATTCAAGTGCATATAAGTATGGAAAAAAGTTTATCTTTTTTCCCTTTCTTCTTTTTAATTTGTTCACATTCATTGATACTTGTCTATCTGGGCCTTCCATCAGGCTGGCCACTGCTCAAGACCCATATGGATTGGTTGATCTGAACTGTGGAAAAATTGCCAATGATGCCCATTAGTCATATAATCACATTTTTTTGGGCCCTTTTACTAATGCACGTCTTTTGCATGGTGTGAAACAGGTTTTGGGGAGTGGCTAAAAACCAAGGACGTGGCTTCCATGGATCCATGAATGTGGGGCCCACCTTGATGTATGTGTCTTACATCCACCTGTCCATCGGTTTTGACAGGTCATTTTATGGGATGATCCCAAAAATGAAGCAGATCCAAATCTCAGCTGGACCATACCACTGCTTCATATTTTTTGGATCATCACCACTGTCAAGCATGTCCAAAGCTCAAGTGTACCACACCACAGGAAACAGCATGGATAATGATGTCCACTGTTGAAATCTGCCTAGGGCCCACTGATGTTTATTTGTCATCCAACCTGTTCATAAGGTCACACAGACACAGATGAAGGGAAAACACAAATATAAGCTTGATCCAAAACTTCCGTGGCCCCCAAGAACTTTTCAACGGTTCCAACGGTAAGCATTCGATTCCCACTGTTTCCTGTGGTGTGGTCCACTTGAGCTTTGGATATTCTTCCATTCTGGGCTCATGCCCTACAATGAGCTGAAAAAACGGATGGACCGCAAGGATAAAACACATACATCACGGTGGGCCCCACAGTTTACTCAAGATAGTAGGAAATCGGCATCCTGGGTATGGATGCCTCCCATTTTACATCTTTCATTCAGCAGATGTAAGCTAGTGAGGCACGTATTGACTGCCTCTGACTCACATGCTCATATGTGCCATGCATTAGAAAATCCAAACCTTTCATCAAACTCAACATCATAAAAGATGTGCTTTAATGAAATTTTAGGCTAGTTGGATGTCGAGGTGGGCCACAATCTCAAGTTCATCTCAGTCACTGGTATGCTTTCGGTGCTTATTGGGAGTGGAATTACGGTAAATTGCATTTTTAGTGGGGCACCCAAACACGGCCTAAGAGTATGAAATATTCACACGCTGTGTCCTTTCATTATCTTGCAAGTCTACGAGTTTTGTGCGGCTCACAAACGCAGAATCCCAATTTTGATGATTTTTACATGTAAGATTTTGAGTGGGCCATATCTCATATGATGTCCAGGGACGCGGTTTGGATAGGGACGCTGCCACTAGTCAGGTGGCTAGTGGTAGGTGCTATGTGGACCCCACCATGATGTATGTGTTTTATCCACGCCGTCCATACATTTCGAAAGATAATTTTAGGGCTTGATACCAAAAAATGAGGTATATCTAAATCTGAGGTGGACCACACCATGGAAAAACAGTAGTGATTGAATGTCCACTATTAAAGAACTCCTAGGTCCCACTGTAATGGTTATTTGACATCTAACCTGTTGATTAGGTCATACAGACTTGGATGAAGGGAAAAATATATATCAGCTTGATCCAACACTTTTGTGGCCCCCAAGAAGTTTTTAATGGTGGGCGTTCAATAAACACTGTGCGGTGCACTTGAGATTTGGATCAACCTCATTTTTGGGCTCATACCATAAAATGATCTGGATGAATGAGTGGACGGCATGGATGAAACACATACATCATGGTGGGCCCACAGTAGCCAATCCGTTTCCGACGTCCAGTGCCTTATCATGTACTTTTTACGTGCATAAGATTAGCGGTCATAATGTATTTCTGGTGATGGTATAGGTGGGCCCCACCAACTCGCTACTAACAGGCTCAGGCCCAAAATTTAGGCCTGGGGGTTGGGCTCGTGCATGTAATGTAAATGGGCTGAGCTTGGGCTCGGATTGGCATGTCAGGTCCGGTCATTGGCTGGCCAAGGGTAGAAGGCCCATCAATATGCAATACATGTTGGGCCTGGGCCTGAATTCGGCCCAGTTAAAATGGCAATTTATCGCCGTGCTTGGAGCGGTCCAATGTGGCCCACTGCCGTCCCCAAATCATATCTGATCAGTTTATTTTTATTCTTATGTTTGCAACTCATTGCAGCACCGTCTGTAGCGGATGGTACGGTGTGGTGGAGGGAGCGGATTAGGTGCGGCCGGGTCTCACCCAAAACAATGTAGCCCTGGCTGTGGGGCCCACCTTGATGTATTTATTGTATATCCATGCTGTTTATCCGTTTTAGAAGATCATTTTAGGGCATTATACAAAAAATGAAGCAGGTCCAAATCTTATCTGGACCACACCACATGAAACAATGGCGATTGACAATTAAAATCTTCTTGTGGGCCAGAAAATTTTTGGATGAAGCTAATATTTGTTTCTTACCTTCATCCAGGTATGTGTGACATTATCAACGTACTGGATGAAAATAAAAATTACAGTGGGACCTAGTAAGGATTTAATGGTGGCCGTTCAATCACCACTGTTTCCCATGGTGTGGTCCACTGAGATTTTTATATGCTTCATTTTTTGTATATTTCCCTAAAATGAGCTGGAAAAATGGATGGACGGCATGGATATACAATACATACATTAAGATGGCCCCACTGTCACGGCTGGACCGTGTTGTGTGATGTCGTGTTTTCATGTATTCTAATTATTTATTATTTATTTTTATTTTATTGCATTGCCCTCATCTCATCTCCAACCTGCACAACCCTTTTGCTATTGTAGTCAAACAAATGAAAAATAAATTAATTAATAAATAAAAAAACCTTAGCTCTTTGTTGGGCCCTCAAAGTCTATATGTTCTTCTTAGGTACCTATAGGCTATATCCACTCCTTCCTGTTAAAAAGGGGAGTTATTTGATACTCTGGCAGCATATGATGCCTAATACACACACCCTCATAAAATGTGCATGTTGCATATATTCACTCAAATTAAATCAACTAAATTGTGTACCCTATTGTTGTTAACTTATACCTAAAATCAGATTCGTTGAACGATCCCAACCTTTACTTTGTGGACACTTGTTTTTTGAAATAAGATCATAGGATATTTTACAATCTTAACCGTCCAATAAATGTCCACAAATCCAATAATCAGCTGATCAAATAAGCGTAGTTTTTCACCTGTGACACATCTAAAATGTGACCCATAATTTGGACGGTTTAATTTAAATCACATGTATGCTGCGCGTGCTATGTGTGAGTAATTTCTAATAGGCCTGTGTATCATCCATCACAGTCTACCAGACTATCAAATCTTCTTTTTTTTTTTTTCTATTATTTAAAATAACAAAAAAAGATGGTATTAGTCACCCCACTCCCAGCCGTTCAATAAAAGGGGCCAATCATTCTATTACAATCAAATTTCATACATTCCTCATAATTGCAATTGCATTAAAGAATTTGATATTGTTTCACCCATCTGGGGACCAAACATGCCATGCATTATGTAAGATTTTCCTTCTTATCATATACCACTTTCTTAATTTTTTTATTAAAAAAAAAAACATTTTCTCTTTGAGGAAGCCTCTCATGCAACCAGTTGGACTGTAAGTCTCGATATGTAAAGTGTGTATAACATCCAACCCGTTGAAAATTATGGCCCCACCATGAGGAACAACTGACACAAAAATCAGGCCGTTTCACTCATCGTGCGGGCCACGCCATTGAAAACAATGGAAATCCACTGATCTAATTGATGGACATGTGTGGCTCGCCTGATGAGTGGATCGGACTGATTTTTACGAAGAGTGATTTTAGTGGTTGGGATGACCTTATGGATATGTTGGATTTCATACGCATATGATAGGTTGGCCAATTTGGGTAGTTGGACTGTAACTCAGTGGTCCAACTAGTTGCATGTGTAGAAGTTTTGTGACTGAAAAAGTGCAAAACCACCCACTTATTGGATTTTGTTATTGTTTATTGAAGCTTTATAATCTGAAACGTGGTATGCACTTCTATCTTGAAGATAGAGCTGATCAAGGTACCACAACTTCTGGTACTTTCCCATCTTTCCTCTCAATATGCCACTTGTGTGTAAGATCAGCACCATGCGAAAGGTAGACCCCACCATGAGGATCACTATTCCTGAAAATGAGGCTGATCCGCTCACTGGGTGGGCCACACCTGGATGTTGAATATGATGATCGGTTGTCTGTTGATTTCAACAATGTGGGTCACCTGATCGTTAGAACTGCCTTCTAATGGTCAACCATTGCATGGGATATCACCCCATCAGTCGATCGCAGCCATTCAAAAAAAAATGAATGGTAAAACTAATTTTAATTCTCACCTTCCATTTTGCATGCGCTTGATCGTACGGCCCAGTGGGCCCAAATTGGAATTCAGACCGTTCGGCATATTAGAGTTGTGGGCCCAATTCATAGAGAAGGCCCATTAACTAAAGGGATTGATTGCCCGTCTGGATTAGAGAGGTTATAGCATGCAGGCCGTTGGTCTTAGGGTCTTACACTAGATAAACCATCCCTTGAAAATAATCCCAGGCTAGAAGATCCGGCCATCCAATCTTGGAGAGTTTTTCTATCTCTCATGTTAACCATCTATTCGCTGGTCACCAATTCAACGGTTGGAATTAGCCTATTAAGGGTTTGTTTTGGGGAATAGTCCATCCATTGTGAGGCCATCGCACCAATGGTCTAGATCGATGATAGGAGGGCCCCACTTATACAAAACAAAGAACCACATTGAGAGAGAGAGAGAGAGAAAGAGAGACAGAGAGAGAGAGAGAAGTGGGGCCCACATAGGCCCACATCCGCCGTTCGATTCAATGATTTCATGTGTTATTGTTTCAATGGGCCTATTAAGTCAAAGGAATGATTTGTAGGATAAAGATAATAAAGGGACATTGTCATGTAGTGGAATGTCTGTGTGTGTGGACGGCCTATGATTTCTCCTTTCTCGGTTATAATGAAGCATGAATGGCCATTGATTGCAGTCAAAAAAACAGGTGGGCCACACAAAGACCAAAAAAAAAAAAAAAAACACTAAGAGGAATGTTAAATCCACGTGTGTAAGAAGAGATAGGGAGATGGGTCGCCACATGTCTTCTCACGTGCCACACGTATGATCGATCCTGACGGTGTAACAGGTGGGGCCCATCACCAGGTCGGTCTTCTCATTAAGAGGGGAGCAACAATTATCAGTTCTGTATAGAACACTGGTAGTTCATTTATAACCGTCTGTTTTAATCATGCAAGTGCTTCGGTCTTGATCGGTGGATTTTCCTGATTTATATTGGGTATTTTATGGTCGTATCCACATATTTAACGGTTCAGATCTTTGACATGTGTGTTATTTTTCATGTGTGACGTACACCTCTTCAATCTCTTCATGCGCCGAGTACCACAGCGTTTCTCGAAAAAGTAAAGCTCTTTCGGGCTTTGAGTGAGTTCCATGTCCGCATATTCTGCCGTTCATGCAGCGTGTGGAACGATGCCTATACGCACTCACGCACACGTGCCAATATGGAACAATCGTGCGAGATCCTAGCTGTTCAAATTGTTGGAAAAAAATAATTATATCTTCTGCCTAAAAAATTATGGCGTATCACTACTAAGGTAGACCACAATATACAGTGACGGTTCAGATTTTTCTTCTAGCAGTCCATTTGTTTTATGCGTTCGGGCCCACCTGAGGTGTGACATGTCCTGATTTTTAGGTTAGCAGATCTAAACAATGTATCCCACCTGATGGAAAACTCAGATCTCCGCACGAGTGTTCCATATTTGCACGAGTGCGCTTGCGTGTGGATCATCAGGTCCTACACGCGTGTGGAGTCTCAGCACACGTGTTCCTATCTATGGTATGCACACGTGCTACTAGTTCTCAAAGCTCTCAAACCCATACGTGCCTAATGTGGCAAGCGTTTCTGTGGGCCCCACTCCATAAGTTGGATGATAACCTCACTCGGAGACTTGGGTACACGTGTGAAAGATCCGAGCCGATCAGTGACCATCAACCGAACCGCACCACGGATGTCATCATATCCCAAAATATAAGACAGACCGGACAATCCTAGCCGCTGGATTTGACTTCTTACAAAGGAAGAGTACGGTGATGGATCTTCTACTGGGATTTGAGCTTTGTTCAAGGTTATATCAGTCATTTTTCAAAAAATGAAATTTGGACTGTTTGGATGCACAGCCTCTTTTAAATGCTTTTGAAGCGTGCATGTAAAGCACATCCGAACAAAAGAAACAGTACCAATCAAGATAAAAGAGAAACTGGTAGCCTGCAGCCGGCTGTATGCCAACTCAGCATCCAGACCCATCTTGCCTTCGGTGGATATCTGGTCCATGTAAATGGACCCCACCATGATGGTCACCTGTCACGAAAATCAGGCCGGTGGGACACGGATTGGATGATCTAGGAACCATTGAGTTCATTGGATCCATGACAGTGGGGCCCACCGTGGTGTATGTGTTTTATATCCATGCCGTGCATCCGTTTGGTCAGATGATTTTAGACAGAGCTGGGCATTGAGTCAAGCCGGACCGAGTTAGGGCTGACTTGACTCGATTCCGTTTTGAAATAGGCTTGACCCGAACTCAATACCGAGTTCGGCATGCCTGACTCGATCCCGATCCGAGTTCAGTCTGGAATGAGTTGATATAGACCGAGAGTCTGATCCGGTTAGAAGTACCGAGCCGGGTCGAGTTGGCACCGAGTTGGAGGGAGGGAGGGAGGGAGAGAGTGGAGAGGAGAGAGGAGGAGGAGGAGGAGGGCGATGGTGGTGGGTGGTTGCCGGGCTTGGAAGAGGGAGGGAGGGAGGGAGGGAGTGGAGAGGAGAGAGGAGGAGGAGGAGGAGGGCGATGGTGGTGGGTGGTTGCTGGGCTTGGAAGAGGGAGGAAGGCAGGGAGGGAGTGGATAGGAAAGAGAGGAGGAGGAGGAGGGTGATGGTGGTGGGTGGTTGCTGGGTTTGGAAGAGGAGGAGGATGAGGGAGGGAGATAGAGAGGTTGGGATCGGGTCAGGGTAGAGTCGAGTCAGATCAAGTTACCGGGTAACTCGAACTCGACTCGGTTTGAGTTCGGATTGGGCGAAGCTTGCTCGGTTCGGATCGGACCCAAGTCGGACGAGTCGAGTTAGCCGGATCGGGTCACCCTGTGCCCACCTCTAATTTTAGGGCATGAGCCTAAAAATGAAATATACAAATCTCAGGTGGACTACGTCGCAGGAAATGGTAGCGATTGAATGCCCACCATTGAAAACTTCTTAGGGCCACAGAAGTTTTGGATCAAGCTGGTACCTGTGTTTTCCCTTCACCAAGGTATGTGGAATAGACGTTAAGGTCGGTTCCAAGAAGTTTCTAATGGTCGGCATTTAATCATCACCATTTCTTGTTGCATGGCCCACCTGAGATTTGGATTTATTTAATTTTTAAGGCTCAATGCCCTCAAATGAGATAGAAAAACGGTTGGTCAGCATGGATATAAAACACATACATCACGGTGGGCCCCACAGTCACGGATCCAACGAATCGGAGTCTGTCTAAATGAGGTGGCTGGCTATTCAAGTTATCGTACAGATGTGGCCCACCTAATGAATGGAGACGATCCCCATGAGGATTCCATCTGTTTACATGGCTCCGATTGCCTACATTGGTGGCCCTTTTGTGGGAAAGAAAGATGCGGTTGCAAGATAATCTAGCGTGCAGCCAGATGTAGGAGATCAGTCGAAGAAGGTGATCAGTTGCTCAAGAGAGGAGCGTAACGTTGACTCGCATGTTAGTTTTACACCATTTAAAACATGGTAGTGACTTTTCCTCGAACGTGGCACTGAATTACAGCCATAGCTGGGCATGAGTCGAGTTGGACCGAGTCAGGGCTGAACTGACTCGGCCCAGTTTTGAAATAGTTTTGACCCGAACTTGACCCGACTCAGTACCGAGTTCAGCATGCCTGACTCGAGCTGAGTCCAAGTCTGGCCTGAACTAATCCGAATTGAGTCTGACCTAGTCAAAGGTGCCGAGTTAGGTCAGGTCGGTACTGAGTCAGGTCAAGGATAGTGGGTATCTGCAAACAACTCAAAATGTAGGTGCAAACCAGAATTGCTGCATCTCCAACATCTCAGATTTGAAACATCAAATATGAGATTATACACACACACACACAAATTGGATTTTGAATCGAGTCAAGTCTGTACTTAGATTTTAGGCCGAGTCAAATCAAATTACTAGGTAACTCGAACTCGATTGAATTTGAGTTCAGATGGGACGAAGTCTACTAGGTTTGGATAAACTCACCCACTCAATTCAGGTCGAGTCAGGTCTAAACAAGTCAGATGAGTCGAGTCTAAATAAGTACGACGAGTCAAACCTGTTGAGTGGAGTCATCCTATGCCTAACTCTAAGTAGGGCTATCCACTCCATCCAAATTGTGGGTTCAATTGTAAATAGAGAACGTTTCTGAAAAATCAAAACTGATGAAGTAATCCTTACCATCTAATCAATGGCCATCAATTAGTTGACTACAAGTAAAGCACCGAAGGTCCAAATTTGAAGGGAACAATCGGACGGTTAATATCGTCTTCTCAGTGTAGCTTTTCCCTTATGCTCCGTTCAGAATTGAGTCAGCAATGTAGATGATCTAGATTGCATAATGACTATTCAATTTGATTTTGAGGGTATTTTTGAATTGTGAGCTATCAAGATAACATAAATAAGAACATCATGATTAATGTTTACTTTTCCTGTTCCCTTAACGTGTGCTGCATTTGACCATCAAATCAAACATTTATTTCCACTACATAATTATGACATTGCATCTCTAGCAGTTGAATTTCAGCACTTGGATAGCCCGCAGCGACAGTCATTCATTTGGTAGAAAAAGTTATGGTAGTATATATGTTATATATTCTATGACAATATTACTTATCAAAATGGTTATTTTTATAAAACAATCAACACCTCTAAGTACGTGCTAAATGATTTACATACACATCCAAGGGATTCGAAACAATTTCACCATATCACAAAAGACAGTCTTTTTTTTTTAAAAAACATTTTCATAAGCTTCTTATAATTTTGTGCGATTGGGTTTTTCAAGACATGCATGGCATGTGGAAAAATTATTAGAGACAATGACTTGCCGTTTCTGCAAGGTTGACTGTCTATATCGAAGATATTAATGTAGCAAAATCAATCCAAAGTGACGGAGCGTGGCTGTCGTTTATTGTTCCCCTCATCTCCAAAAGGTTATTACTCGTAGCCCATAAATGAAAATGTTAGCCATAAAATCACTGGAGTCGATGAAAGTAAAAAATAATAAATCTATAACATCAAGAAGGATTATGCTGTGTGGGAGAAATGAAAATTTTACGATTGTAGTATTACTTTCCTTGTTATCCTCCAGACAAATAATAGGAAGATAAAACTGAACGAGAACCTACTTCCATCTCCAATAGGGTGTTTGTGTTATCCTACAGTAGAAGCGGATGCTCAGCAGATGGACTCGATCTTTGCTGGAGAAGAGAAGCTACAAATGGAGTTAGGAGATGAGATGATGGAAATGAGGTTAAGAGAGCGAGAGGAGATGACGATTCCTTAAACCGCATGGAAATATACCTTGAGCAGTATGCTGCAATATCAGCATCTAGAACTGCCATTTTGAGCAGTGCTGATTTCATGCTGAATTTGGAAGAGGAATTTGTTGGGAAAACATTGGTGGATTCCTAAAATATATTTTTCACAATCGAGGGAAATTCACAATAATGATGACTTTATCTGCTATTACAAAGGTAATTTGCAATCTAAGTGGGCTCTAAGGAATCGTTTGACAACTTTGATTGGAGTGCATTTGGAATTCAAATGTCATTTCACAGCATAGATCTAGTATTTAAAATATAAAGTTTTACCACATTTTATATATTGTGATTTGGAATCAAATACTTCCTTAAAAGTAACAGAGTTACCTGTGTAACAAATGTATATATCAGAAGGCTACTAATCCAACATACATATGGCACACCAATGATACTCTGAAATAATTAAAAGATCAATTGAATTACTAAAATTACATCAATAAAATAATTCAAACAATCTAAATATTAGCTATGTAAATCGATTCCTAAAAGCTATTGGTGAGTCGCTCATTTGTGATCCTACCCAAGGCTTATAATTTCATTATTTTTATTAAATTATATATTTCAATGGGCTTACCACAACCATTATATATTTCAATGGATCCTTACTCTTGCCCCAGTGGTAGACTCACAAGAGTTTCAACAACGGGCCATGGGTTTGATTGCCCAATATATAGGCCGTGAAATGTTATTATGGTGTATGTGGTTGCGTGTAAAAAAAAAATATCATACATGTAAATCAAGATCAACTTCATGTGAATGTTCTATGGAATTTTAAAGCATATGTATTTTTTTTTTTTTTTTAAAATCTCAATACATTTCTATTGCAAGCTACACAACACCAAGGAGGATACTTGAAATCACCATGATGTTGTACATGGTGTAAACTATCGAAAAAGTCAATTTGGACTGCCCAAATTGGAACATTAGAGGTAATATAAATTATTGTGCTCCTCAATGAATTGGGATACTTAAGCAATCCAGTAGATCAATCTGGACCGTTCATTAGGTTGAGGAGAATTTCCTAGACCACCCTGAAAAAATCATATTGATCGGAGGATATGTTCATAAGCTACCCTTATCCTTTATCTCCATCATGGGCCCCAACAAAAAGACGGTTGTGAGTATTGTAGTGACTTAGTTTCCCATAAACGATCTTGGTCCATTTTATAAGCATTTGATCAGATGGTTAGAACCGTCTGATAATTGCGACTATCACATGGTGGCCCATGAAATTTGTGTTGGATCTAATGGACCGTCCAGATTGATAGATCAGACTGTACGAGTGTCCCAATTCAAACCACGTCATCATCTCTCTAACAAAAATAATAATAATGACAAAGATCAGTAGAGAAAGAAAAAGAGCCCTGCCATTTCACAGATTTACACACCCCACCACAGCCCATGCACGCTGAAACGACAAAAGACGATACATGGGCATTTTAGTCATTTAACTTTTTACATAAAACAAAAGCATCGGACCGTCAGTCTACAGAGATTCTCTTGGGAAGATTTGAACCCTCGAACCCAAATTCCAAATTTCCAATTTTGCCCTCAACGGACATTCTAACCACCCACACCTCTTTCCCGCCCTTTTTCCAATCGACCGTTGCCAAGCTCGTTTGAAAAACGTCTTTCAGCCATTTTTCAAACAAGCTCTCCACAAAGGAAGCTGATGCAACCACCAGCTCCTCCAAAACCCCCTCATCTACACAAAAAATCCCCCTCCTTTTGCCCCCAAGAGCCGATTGGAACGACTCCTCGAGCTTCGACCGGAAATTCTCTGAAATCCGGCTGGACCGGACAGGATTCCTGTCGAAGATGAATCGGTTCTCGATCAATTCAAAAAACCCATGTGGGATATGGAGGTCTGCCACACTCTCCTGTGTCAGATCGCTCGGGATGGCATTGGACTCGCCATCGTCACCGTCATCTTCAGCACAGATGTTCAGATCAAGGGTGGTGATGCTTGATTGCCTCGAGAACGGCTTTTTCTCGATCTCGACCTCCACGATGATCAATGGCTCTTCTTCTTTCACCCCCGTTCTTGGATGCTTGGATTCATTTTGGAGTTCTTGATCGCCCTTCCGTTTGTAACCATTGGATGCAATTGAATCAGGCTGTTTCTCTTCGAAATGCAACTTCATCTGAATTACTGAATTGGGTTTCTCTCCATTGCCGTCAAAGTCCGTCGAACCGCCTCTAGTCATGATAAATACAGCGCAGGCGGCAACTTCTTGGCCAGATGGGTCTTTGAATTTTCCATTTTTGTAGCCATCAGCGAGGAATTTTACGAATTCAGGATCTGCGTGGTCCATCTCTTCCAACAAAACAACACGATTCGTGTCATTTCTCAAGGCATCGATGAGAATTTTAGCAGATGAGCTGATCTTGTTCTCTCTTATATTTTTCAAGTTCATGTGAACAAGGCTATCCGTCGATCCATAAAGAGACTCTGCAACTGCCTGCGCGAATCTTCTCTTTCCGATCCAATCATTCCCCTGAATCAATAACCAAATCCCCTTCTTCCAGCCTGGTCTGAAATCCAGCAATGCATCTACTATTGCAGGAACAATCTCAGATTGCCATGGGATGTTTTCCAGCAAATCTCTGCGCAAGTCCCGCGGATCTATGGTTTCTCTCCTCCATACCGGTGAAGTAGCAGAGTCAGAGAACAGAGGATTTCCAAGGGCGAGGGTAATCCTCAAATCCTTGTTTTGGGTTTTCTTAAGAGAATCCAAGCTCAGACGGGAAGGATGATTTTCAGGGGTACTTAGCTCCTGATGATTCCCACCGCCACCGATGCCATTCTCCACAGACCAGGATGGTTGGTTTTTTAACTGGGCCATGAAGTTGGAGTTAGTCCCTGGTTTTGACACCAATTCGGCGAAGGAGATGGAATTTGAATCTGCGAAGCTGTTGGTCTGCATGAATTGTAGGCTGGCAGGCCACCATGGATAGGGCGGAGCGTAGGCATGACTCTTGCAGTTTTGGTTGAACAAGGAAGGATTTGGTTGAATCTGGTTGTGTCTTGGATGGTGGTGTAGGCTCTGGCACAATCTGTTCCATTTTCTTCTCAATTCAAGCAAAACATCCTGAAAAAAGAGACATTTGTTTGAAAATCTGAAGGAGAAATAAGATTATGTGTGAGATCATGGCCATTCATCAGGTGGGCTGCGGAAACCATGCTTGAGCTGTCAGAAATGGACAGTGAAAAAACAACAAATAGTCTGCATTTGATGCCGACATGTGGCCAACGGGGTTGATTTTGTGGGTCATGGCACATAGACGGTGGGGTCCACTTGATAAAGAACGGCTCAGATCCCACGTTGGCATGAAATGGTGCGAGCCAAAAATGAACAAATTTCAATGAGAGAGATGAGCTACTCTGTTTCTACCTTGTGATGATTCTCTGGTCTATGTTCTTGCAACCAGTAAGGAAGGTGATTTGAGCCTCTGTCATCACCCGAGCTAAGGAAAGATGGAGATTTTTGCTGGGCTGATTTGAAAATCCCAGCTTCCTTCTCGAAATTGGAAGCGCATTCGGCACAGCAGACGAGCGGTTCCAGTTCTTCCTTGGCATTGAAATGGTTCGATTCCAACCGTTGTGATAGGTTTTGAGAGAGGGGTGCCCTTCCATCCATCCCACTGAAAAATATGAAAGAAGGCTCAGATGATTCATATGATGTAGCAATTGTTAGCATTTGATTCCTTTCTTCTTCCTCTTCTGCACTAGAATTTCAGATCCTACTCAATGTGGCATGCAGTGAGATCCAGGCCGTCCATCGAGTGGGCCCCACATGTATAACACAGCTAAAAATAGGACCAGTTCGATCATCAGGTTGGTGACCATTGATCAATCTCTTTAACCATAATAGATTGTTTCACCCATATGGCCTACCTGATCGCTGGAGCGGCCTAATCTCCGGCCCATGATACACACGTTGGGCCCACTAGATGAACAACGCAGATCTCAGACATGTGCCACATTGATACATATGGGAGGATCAAATTCTATTTAGGGTTTCAACATCCAAAAAGGTTGAAAAAAAAAAGAGTCCTAACAGTAGTGAGATACCACTCTTTCACAAAAAAACAGTAAAAACAGGCAAATCATAAGAATGCATTAGACCCTCTAAATGAGATCTGAACACACCATTTTCAATTTTGGAAATTGAAATGGTACACAAGTGCACTAGTCCAATCACCAAAATGGAAGAAGTGTTGTAAGCAAAATCAAAGAGGATGTCTGCGAATATCAGTTCCCTTCAATGGCTTGTCTCCTTGGATTTTCTGATAATAGAAATTTTTAACTTTCAGAAGGAAAAACAAACAGAGCAAAGAAGATGAAAATGATAGTGTGTTTTGTATCCATCCACCTGACAAATGTTTTAAATCAGTGGTCCTGATTTGAGGCCATGAAAGCACAAAACACAAAACAAAAGTTTGAGAGGAAAAAAACCCAAATGGTAATTTTTCTTTACATAGCAAAATGGGCCTGAAAATCATCAAAGGAAAGAGATGGTTTGGTGGCCCACCTGGAAGAATGAAGGCTCAATGCAAGGCCACCTGATGGAACAGCAACAGCTTGTAGAGACCACTGGATTTCAAGTGGGGGTGTCCTCATCTGACTCCTCATGTATGTTTGGTAATTTGCAGTGGCCATCAGCCACACCTTGCCATTGAAATCGGATAGCAATCTCCCAATTTCCCCTATCACATGCTCAACTGG
The DNA here is from genome assembly GCF_029962835.1 of Magnolia sinica. Classification (NCBI taxonomy): domain Eukaryota; kingdom Viridiplantae; phylum Streptophyta; class Magnoliopsida; order Magnoliales; family Magnoliaceae; genus Magnolia; species Magnolia sinica. Next base: position 3,059,362 of record NC_080581.1, on the reverse strand, counting down.
ACTATAACCTGGGACTCCTAACCCAGGTACAGAATCCTTCTCAGCATAGGACTCCTCAACCACCCATTTCAGGTCCCCCACATAGATGATGGCCCCACCAGCCAACACAGCGGGCCCCGTCTTCCTCCTCAGTTCAACAACCTTCATTTCCACATCATCCCTCTTCATGAACCTCAGTGCTACAGGTGAGAGCTGGAACCTGATGAAATGCACTGCCCCTAGCTCCTCAGGCACCTCACCTCTCTCCACCTTCCCCATTAGCTCCATGAGAAGCCCTTCAGCAGTCGAAGGGCAATCGCCAACGATGATTGCGTTCCTCCTTTTCTTCCTCAGCAGCACCTCCAAAACCACCCTCAAATCATCCTTCCGCTCGCCGCCCAAATCAACAAAATGGGAGCTGATTTGCTTCCTTTGGGCTGAAAAAAGAGGTGGGCCTTGCTCAGGAGGGGAATTCAAGATATGGGTAGGCCAGAAACTGCCTGATCGGACAGTCTCTCTGCGACTCTCAACAGAAGGAGGAGATGAAAGAATCCCACCAGAGCTATAACACTGGAAAACAGAGGAAGTCAAAGAAGAAGAGGATTCTTCTACATTGCTCTTAACACAAGTGCTTGAAAAACCAGCCTCTCTCATCACTCTACTAACACTTGGGTCATCTAAGATAGAGATGATAAGCTGCTCTAACTCTACTTTAATGGCTAGGAGAGGCTGCTGCTGTTGCTGCTCAATGCAGCCCCTCCTCTGGTGGGCCTGAGCCCTTTTAAGGGCTGCAATGAGAGCATTGGATAAGGAGGGCTGGTGGGCCTGGAGGAGTGGGCCAGGGGTTGTGGGAAGCCTGTTTAGGGCTACATTGAAGCAGAGCTCTAGAGCCCTGCATTGGAGAGGATGGGAAGGAGGGTGTGGCTGGGATTTGAGGCAGGCCCTCCTCAAGAGGCTGGCCCTTGAGGTGAGCAATGTGGCTGCCACGTGTAAGGGCGTGGCTTGTGCATGGCCCCTCCTCCTTGCTAGGCTGAGGGAGAGCTTCAGCACCGAAGCAGCCTCTGAGGTGAGGGTCTGCTGTACTGTGCAGGCTCCTGCACGCATACCTTTGCTAAAACACCTCCCCCAACACCCCCTTTTTTTCTACTAGTTGTAGTACTGATCTAGGACTCTTGGTATATGAAAGCTGCTCTTTTTCCCTTCTTCTTGCTAAAACACACCCCCCCTCTAGTGTAGTAGATGGCCTTTTTCTGGGATCTTGTTGTTGCTACTTGTATGTGTGCACTCTCTTCTAATAAACTTGTATATGAACTAGGAAGCTGTTTTTCTTCTTCTCCTTTGCTTTTTTAAGAAAAATGGGAGATACCCACTTGAGCTAGGAGACTTGCAGTGGTTGTTTCCTAAGAAGAGTGCACCAAACACATACACAGATATAGAGAGAGAGAGAGAGAGAGAGAGAGAGAGAGAGAGAGAGAGAGAGAGGTATTGGAGTTGGAGTTGGAGAAGGAGAGTAGGTTCTTTTCTTCTTCTTCTTCAGTAGTATTTGTTGGAGAGGATTTGTTGTAGTTGCCTTTTATTTCCACTTCATGGGTTTCCTTTTCTGCACTGTTTTCTTTCCCTTCCTTTATTATATACAGTTATTGGCTTTTCTTTTCTTTTCTTTTCTTTTCTTTTTTTTCATTCCTTCTTTTACCAAATTCTCTTTATAAAAAAATAAAAAATAATTAAAAAAAGTATTTGAGAAACTGATATTTACACCCCTCATTTTTGTATATTACACCCTTTTCTTTTTTATGAAGTGCTGCATTCTATCCATAATAAGATTCAATAAAACAAAGGAAGAGCATCTGGTGCTCTGGTATAGTGTGATACTCCATACTCATGCACAGCTATTTGCAACACAATGAATGGTTGAAATAGTGGTATCCTACTGTGGATGTAACATAGTCCCCAAAACAGATGGATTAGAAGATCTTGAACCCTTAATTAATGGACACATGTTTGTTGAATCTAAACCCTTGATTATTTGCATTCTGATCGATCGTGCGGTTAAGATCATATATTCATTGTAATTGTTTTTGGTTATGATCAATCTGAAGTGGGGCCCATGAGTTACACATGGTTTAGTTTGAGGTACATATATATTGCACATTTGCATTCTTTTCGCATGTGTATGAAACAGCATACTCCGTCAGAGCAACAAGAATGAATTGTGCTGTTTTATTACCAAAAGTGTCAAAATGTGTGCAGTCAAAGTGGGAAAGCTATGTAATTCCGCGTGCGTACGGGAGCGCTGCCCACCGACACGCAGTCTCACGTGCCAATGTAGAACATGTGTGACATCAGATATTTCGACTAAATAGCTACACTCTTTAGATTCTCCTGCCTACAAATCAGGCAATTTCACACCTCAGGTGGACCACATCATACAGAACAAATGGACGGCTATAAAAAGCTATTTTTAAATGGCAGTTTACTTTGTACATTGGTGGCCCATCTATGATGGGCTCAAATGGATACATGGTTAAATGATCTAGATCGTCCGTCTGCATGGGCCTGCTGATGATGAAGGGCTAACCAAAGATCATCATCATTCAACGATTCTGATTTTCCATTATGCATGGATTTATCCGAACCATGTTATATGCACGAGAAATGCCCCAGTAATCTAAGTGTACCAAATTATGGTGTTTATAGTTGCATTGGGCCATTTTGACAGTCCAATCAAACAATCTGAACCGTCCACTAGATCCAGCATACATTTCAGTTCCTGGGATGCCAAAACAGCAATGGTTGCATAATCCAATCCATCATTGCTTTGGCCTTTTTTTTGTAACCATCCTTTCTCTAAGACATGGATTGGATGGCTTGGATTGCCTAACAAAAGTGATCCTTTGCAAACATAAGCAATCTGTGTTTGGCCCTAACAAATAAATGGATTAAATTGTTGATTGGAGCTATTTTTGCAAAAAAATCCCAACCGTTAATATTAAATTCTATTGATCAGATGGTTTAAGTTGTCGGATCCGTGTGGGGTTTATATGGTAGCCCTTGAAATGAGCGTTGGACCTAATGAACAGTCTAGATTAATGGATTGGACTATCTAAGTGTCTCAATGAAACCAGGATTACTCTAACCTATAGTGCTCTAAGCTAAGAGCCACGAAACATTTTCTATACATATAAACTGGCCAATCTGACGTAGGGACACCGTACAATGGATGGTCCGGATCATCCATCCAATGCAACTACGTGGGCCCCATCCGGAATTGGCCAAGCAACGGACAGAAGATGTGCTTTTTAATGACAGACAATAAATATAGTAAATTACAATCAAAAGAGAATTATCAGGATATGATTTCTCCGGACTCGATGAAAAGCTGCAATTGAGATTTTCTCGTGTGAGGTTTGTTCAAATCCCGACGTTTTGCAACAAGATATGTCGGGGCTCTACCCGTTGGATTTGGATTTTTAAAATGATCTAAACCGTTTATTTTATAGGGAGGTCCTTGGATGTGGGATTCCCTATAAAATTATCAAATTCTTCAAAGCTTAGTTTGACCGTTTATATTTAAAGCAAATGAGGGAAATAATCGAAGGGTGGAAATTATCCAATTGAGTGCTTTTATCCATTGAATTTGCACCACATAATGTGAAACTTGCATATATTAACGGTTTCGATCATTGGAAAATTGAAGATGACCCATATTCAAAGGCTTAAAAGTCCATACGTATGACATTGCAACTAGTCCATGTATTGAAGCAAACCTCTTTCCGTGTACCTTAATGTGTGAGAATTGAGTTTTTGGTTCAGATGGCCCGTATCTACATGGTTTAACGCCCTAAAAATTGTGGGTCGTGCCTACACTTGACTCCCAAGTTCTTGGATATTACTTATAACTACTTTTACTGTTTTGCATTTAATTAAGCTTAATGCGCAATATGGAATTACTTGAAACATGAATCATAAACACAATTAGTCTGTTGAAATAGAATTCACAAAATATATCTATACATGTCCAAAAATATGAATATGTCGCACAAGGCGTTGCCCAACAAAATTACAAAGATAATATGTCCAAAAGAATGATGAATCTAAAACAATGTTGTGTTGAGTCCACCACTCAACGATCCAACATAAGCTGCTAATATATGGCGAACCGCCCATCAGATGGAAGTAGGACAGCTTGTCCTCCTTGTCAATGCCAGCGCCGCTCGGCTCCTCGAACTCATCGCTACATGCAGCTACTGAAGAGTTTGGTTGGTGTTTTAAAACACCGTCCCAGAGTGAGAGTGAGTGATCAACTCAGTGGGTGCTATTAGTCTTAAGTTACACAAACATCAATTATATTATGAATTTAATGAAAGACAATATATTTATAAAATCATAACTAATCTTGTAAATGCATGTGTATGTATTATGATATGATGCATACCCTCGCAATAACACTCCATCGAACGACTCCATCTAACGATCGCGTATGACCAACCACCCTTATCGCGACCTCAGCTGCTGAGTCGTCAACCTAACTAGTGCGATGCGGTGATGATCGTGTTAGCCGGATTTTTAATTAAGTCCATTCAAACAGCAGATTGGGGAAACTAGTACACCCCACGATATCAATGCCCTCAACTGGTTGCGAGGCCAAGGCCCCCAACGTGTGAGGCCAATACCCTACGATCCTTAATCCCGTCGGGTTCCTCATCCCGACTTCAAGCACATGGGGAGTGCTAAGCAAAGGGATCGCTCGCGGTCACTACGGGGAGACTCCTCACCCCAGCGTAGGCCGACAGCTCGGACAGAGTGTCCCATTCCACCATGCCCAGCTCTCGAGTTAGTGGATCGGTTTCAATTGGTTATCAATGGGCTTCACTGGTTGAAGGGTTCTCGAAGTTCCATACAGGCGTGAACAGACAGGGTTAACAAACATGGTTGGTCAGTAAGTAGACTAGATCGTGCCAGTTTAGGTGAGTACGTAACGAACGACATTAGGTATAAGCGACCCATGTAGTCCAATTACTGTCGCCCATACGCACCCGCCCAAATCCACAGGTTTAACCTCAGGATAGTCCTACCAACGGGACCACCGTCTCTCACCTCAGCTTCCTGACCAACCCAGGGATTTGATGGCATTCAATAATACTTCAACAATCAGGGTTTATTTACTAACACAAGCGATATCGTGCATTCATATTTCCAAACATAAAAATTCAGATTTTTTTACAATGCAAATGCTAACAATATTATGAAATAAAGGTGCATGTGTATTGTGTGGGTTAGTGAGGAAGCCAAGCATTTCATATATCTCATAGTACAAAAAAATACACAAGGACTAGAGCATCAAACATGTTATGAGGAAACATCATCCAAGAATCGAGCAAGGAATGTACAAGTAATCGTCGAATTCATCCCTAATCATGTTGAGAAACATCAAACATTCCATAATCATTCCATATTGATTTGGGGAGGACCTAAAGTATAAGGCCTTGTCTAGGTTTCTCTAGATTACCCAAATACATTACCCAACAAGCAAAATTATTAGATTCATATTAAAATTGGTGCTAGGCTACCTAAGAATAATAGTCCGCACCTTATGATGTTTCGCCCAACTCATAGTGCTTCTTGGGTTAGAAAATTGGAGAAAATGGTTCATATACCAATTTAGAAGCAATTAGGTAAGATTCATATAATTTATTTTAGAAAAACCTAGGTTGTGAAGTAGGTTTTGTTTCTTACCTTCCAATCGCGAATGAGGCGGATTCAGCGGAGGAAAATGATCGACACTAGGGCTTAATTGGAGGAGACCGATGAAGGGGAGCACTAAAGCCTCCCCCACCCTACTCTCTCTTCTTCTTTTCCTCTCTCTCTTTCTCCCCTTTGAAAATGCAAATTCGTGTGGGAAGAGGGGGTGCCCAAATAAAGCCCTTTTATAATGCCAGATTTTGTGTGAAGGACTAGGTTTTTACTATACTAGCCCTATGTGAGGATTTTTCTAACCTCTAGGGCTCACTACGGGGTGTATATATTGATATACATCATAGGATAGTTAGCCCCAATGATGATCTATGTATGGACATGTTCGGCCCGCCATTTGGATGCGCCGATTGACAGATATGATTAGAAGTCTGTTCAATGGTCACTAATAGTCGATTGGGACCGCGGCTATACGGATATGAGTACGAAAATATTCTTACTCAACGTGTGAAGTTTGGTCGTAAATCGACGGTCCGAAATCCTCAACTTTGCATAAGAATGGACGACCCAATTCACTTAAGTTTCAGCTTATTCCTTTAGGGTATTTGCACTTCTCATGCACTCATCCTTTAGCTCAAGTTGAGCAGTTCTGGACAGCACCCAGGTCTGACTCCCGCGATGGGCGTCAAGCCCAGTAAGATGGACATTATTCTATAGTTTTGGAACTAGTGGCCCACCAACAAGCAGTTTAGAACTCGTTCGGAAAATCAGGATATTTTTTAAATGAATTAAGTATTGAAATTTCTCATGGGCAATGATTAAGGTTTATATGAACTGTGTTCATAGTGTAGCCTATTTATAGCTAGCAAAAGTAGAGATTTGGTCATAATTACTCTAAACCGTCGGTTTTAGGCTAAAAGAGTGACAGGGTTGATTTGGTCTATTAGTCAAGATCCGGGCCTTATCTGACTCGACTTCGGTTAGATCTTTAATTTAGTTATGCTTGCCTTGATTAGTTAGCGATGAGTCGGTTAGATTTAGGCCCTATATGAGTAAATCATGAGGCTAAACTCGATGTTCAAGTGATTGGGCGGATTCGTTGGCTTCCTACGGTTGATTAATCGGACTTGTGTTGTTCTTTACTGGTTCCACCCCTATATAAACTAACATTGAGTGCTAACGATCATTAAGTGATATTATACGTCAATTAATAAAAAAATTTTTAAGGATTTTTGGAAATTTAAAACAATGAAAATTCAGGACGTTACACATGGTCATATCCTACTATTGTGACATGGTCGGAGAGACTACATTTAAGGATTTATAGTTTTGAAATCATTTTTTTTCCATTTTATAAAGGATGAAAATGCCCCTCTGCACTACTTGTACATGGGGCTCACTTTTTAAAAAAAAAAGAAAAAAGAAAAGTCCCTTTAGAAAGTGATGTGTGCCCCACCAAAAAATTAAAACTCAATCTATTATTTGGTCAATTTTATCTGTTTATTTTAATCAGACAATCGAGAACCCATAGAAGTGATTTTTTATTTTTTTATTCGAAGTTCTTTGTGGACTACAACTACACTAACGTTCTGCGTTAATTTCGAATTATTTTCTTCTTTGTGGTCCATTTGTGATGAGTTTTTTCCTCAAAATTAAGGCAATGACATGAAATTAAATCCATTTACATGTGAATGGAATAGATTTGCTTCATAATAATCCAATGGGCTCCATATAAAATGTGAACGAGTTGAAAGCATGAGGCTCAAGACGCACGAGGCCATTTGGTCGTTTCTTCTTCCTTATTTATTTATTTATTTACTTCTTAGGACCAAACGAATCCAAAATTTCTGCGACAGTTGGAGTCCGCATTCTCTGGGTAACGATAAAAAACTCCGGTCAAGCTTCGTCGAAGTTTAGACCACTCTTCGGTGAAAAAATAGTTTTCTTTAAAGTTTTCCATCCACAATCTCCGAAGTGAAAGTTATGGTGAGCATAGATAAGTTTTTTTTTTTAATGTTTATTTGTTTTATTTTTATTGGTGGGCATGCATGGTAAGAGTTTGTTATAGAGATAAGGGTGTGGTGGGAGTTTGTGAAATGGATGAAAGTATGATGGTTCATTAGGGTCATTCTTAAGGTATGAATAGTGGGAGTTTGTGAAAGGGAGGAGAGTGTGGGGGTCCTCTTTTTTGTTATATGAATGGTGAGACCACATAGATCGCGAATATTCACTACAGACCAGTAATATTCACTGTGGACCGTGGATATTAACAATGGCACATTGATATTCACTGTTGACTGCAGATAATATCAACGGGCCACTGTTAATATTCACGGTCCACAGTGAATATCAGTAGTATTCACTATGGACCGCAGATATTAACATTGGCCTACTAATATTATCTACGGTTCATAGTGAATATCAGTGAAATTTGTTGTGGACCATAGATATTAACACTGGCCCACTGATATTCACTGCAGACCATAAATAATATCAGCAGGCCATTGTCAATATTTGTAGTCCACAATGAATATCAGTAGACCTGTGTTAATATCTGCGATCCATAGTGAATTCCAATGATATTTATTGTGGACCGTAAATAATATCAGTGAAGCACTGTTCGTAGTAAATATCAGTGATCCTCTATCAATATCAACAAACTTTTGCTAATATCCACGGTCCTCTGTAAATATGATTATTTTTTAATCTAATAATTTATTTTTCATATACTATCGAATCCACTTGTGATGTGAGGAAGCTTGGCCCTTGCTTAGAATACTCTAAAATAAGGGTCACCACCAAGTGCTCAGCACAATTTCTACCTACTTTGAGGGATGGATTCAATAAGTTCCATATCAGAAGGGAGACGTTTAGAAGAACTAAATTTGAATATCGGGTTGATTTTGATGAAGGATGATGGGGGCAAATGGACAATTGCTCCACTGCCTGATGCAAAGCCACCGTGGTGACCTCTGCTTTGACTTTAATGGCTGTTGGGGGTAGGATCTCGCCCCCCCTCCCCCCCCAGAGATTTTTACGTGGAAAACCCTCCAAGAGGTAAAAACCATGAGACCTAGTCCAGAGCAACAATCACTATGAAGTAGAACGTTACAACCGATCACAAGCACACACCGCTTGGATCAAACCTTCTTCACTCACACAGGAGTGGATGAATAATAGAAGAATAAGAGAAACTTAGAGATCTCACCAATCACGAGGACGTAGAAGCGCTGAGACATTGACTGCGAAGTAGATCACTTTTACGAGCAGAATCTTCCCTTCTACAAGCTTCCTCTTTCTCTTTTCTTTTTCTTTTTTTCTCTCTTTTTTTTTTCTCTCTCCTTGGATGTGAAAATCCCTTTTGGAAAGCCCTTGCGTACCCTAGAAAAGCCCTAAGGACCTCCTATTTATAGTTTAGGAAACTCCCTTCTGCATCTTAGCGAAAACTGCTTCAAAATTCCGCAATCCACACAAAATCGCGCAAAATCTGCATAACCCTCGACTGGTCAAGCGGCACCCTCGACCGGTCGAGCAAATTCCTCGACTGGTCAAGCAGCGTGGAAGAATTAACATAATTGGTCGATGGACTTCGAGTCGAGTTAGGCCTCGACTGGTCGAGCCAGGCCCTCGACCGATCGAGCCATGAGGAGGAAATCCCATTAGTGGCATCATTCTCTAATTCATGGAGATGAACTTTGCCTTGAATATGAGTCTGAAGTGGGAGCACTAGACGAATCGAAGTACACAGGTCAAGGATTGTTAAGAAGAAAGAGTATTAGGAATTGATTTTTCAAGAATCAATCTTATATTACAAAGAATTATTTGCTGAAGACATTTCGATCTATCTTAAGATAGAGTATCGATGACATGGCTACCATACACTTGACAATGTTGATATGCATAGAGAATTTACTTGTTGGATCGCTCAAAAAGAATGTGTATGTAAATAATTATATAGATTTAATAAATAATTATAATGCATTTGATAATCACCCTCGGGGAAGTGTGGGGTATTAGAACCTGAAAGAAGAAGTAAATACTGTAATTAAAAAATACCTTTCGAACTTTGACTTTTGCGATTGCTCATATACCTTACGCGTAAAATTTTCCCTATAAATTTGTGTAAACTATTATACTATTATAATGTGCCTTATTTTAATATTTCTTATTCTCTCGTCCAATAAGTTTGGGTATATGAGGTCATCCATTGTCTCTGTTGCATGAAAAGCTGAGCTACCGAACGTAGTTCGATTAAAATTTCACGATTTTTGAATTGGAAAGCAACTAAGGTGGAAAAATATAAGGGTCTAACAAAAGTTTTTACAAATGCACGGGTAAGTTGAAATATCACCTTAAACTTAACTTCTTCATGTTGTATTTCGGTGTTTCTGATATTGTATACATATTGTGTCACGCCCCAAACTCGGAAACCGGATTCACAGGAATCCACATGGACCCCATTATGGAATGATCATGAGAATGAAGATGGCCATCGGCCACATCTAGGGTCCAAAGTGAGATCCATACCATTAATTGGTAGGCCTCGCTTGGCCCATCATAAAAACATGAGATCTAGGCCTATACAAACACCCACCTTTGATCTTTTTGGACTTCTTCTTCCATCAACGCATCCTAGAGCTCTAGGGGATGCATTTCAACGGTGGAGATGATCTTTGGATGGTGGGATTTGGTGATAGGGAGGTGGGCCACACCTAGTTCTCTCCTCTCCCTTGGATGTTGGATTTTCATGGGGTTAGCTTGAAATGAATGAATGAGAGAGAGATGAGAAAGGGTGATGTAGAGAGAGAGAGAGAGATGGGGTGTGAGGTATGTTGGTGTAAGGAAGGGATGGGTGGAGAGAGGGAGAGTTGACTTTGGGGAAAGGGAGAGAGGTGGGTTGCTTGTACTTGACTTGTACTTGTGATAGAATGTGTACTTTGATTGATTGATGGGACATGTTATAGAGATTTTCTCAGAATTCGCAACGCGCAGCGTTTCTTCGAAATGAACGCGGACTCACATCTCCTGGCCCGGGTGTCGGATCGATGCACGAGTCGAGGTGTTAGAACCGCGGTGATGGCTTGTTCGTTAGGGTACAAGTTTCGGGTCGAGCTAACTTTGGTATGCAGGACTCAGCTTAGGATCGCGCGCAAACGACGGATACAGGTCGAAGGTTGTTGGAATTTAATCAGGAGGACCATGAAAGCCTATGGAACAATACGTGCTAGGATACCGGTCTCACATATTGTTGCATATTAGTGATGAACTCATTCCTACAATATTGCATGGGGAAAATATTGTCGCTTTTGGAAGAAAGAAAGTATTTGAGAAAAGAGAGGTGGTGAAGAAGAGTATGAGGAAGATTGTTAAGGAGATGGAGGATACCCTGTTCCATATCTCAACTGGTAGATTGAGAGAAGATGCCTCGTTTCAACACTAAGGTCATGGTATCGATTCCCTAATAGGGTGGCTAACAGTGGTGGATTTACTAACAGCAGGGCGTGTACTAACCAACTAACCCCCCCTCCCCCCCCCCCCCCCAAAAAAAAAAAAAGAAAAAAAAAAGAAAAAGAGATGGAGGCGAGTGAGAGGAACAATAAGAATGAGGAGAATTAAAGAGCGACTATCAAACTCGGATACTGAAATAATAGAGTCCGGGGAGGAGAGCGGAGGGAGAAGAATAGACTTTCAATTGAAAATGTTATTGAAAAATTTAAAGAAGGCGAAAATGGATAACATCTGATTGCGCAACGAAGTAAACTTTCTATGGATCGAGGTGAAGTCGCTAAAGGTATTTAAATTTTTAATTGTTATCATGTGTAATTCTTGTTGGTTGCAATGTAACTAATAAACGTGATGCTCATGCAAAGTGCATATCCCACATCAGCAGGTGCCCATCACAAGTATGTATTTATTGACTCGTTAAAAAGGCTTAGCCCTGAGGAATATGAAACTGTTAAAGCGGCCTATGTTGGCGATGTTCATGTTTGGTTAAAATGCTTATTGGAGAATGCATGGATTAATGACGAGGTAAAATTTTGACATGAGTTAGTATAGTACTGGGTCACAAACATCTTTAAATAGAAAAGTGAAAAATCCATTTTGTAAGTTTATAGTTGTTTGATTAAAATAAACGGATCAAATCGGCTAGTATACCTTTCAGTTTTTCAAGATCGAGCCAGCTGTACGATGGCAGTTGTGACAAACAGGCATCTTGGTCTTCTAAAAATTAATAAAAGTAGTTTCGGGACTACAAATTCTTAAGTATGGTCCATGTAGGCTTTCACCATTATCACGTGAGAGTACTCTCTCACGAGGCCACACGAACCAAAACCTGAGGATGTTTGTCTCTTTCCCGACTCAAGATCTAGCGTCTGTCCCCGCCCACTTGGGCCCACATACCATGTGGTCAGATGATCGGAACCGTCCATATTTGGGAATCTTTGGTAGGTGGGCCAAATTAAGAATAATACACTAAATAGACGAATATGACTATCACTATATTGTAAATGAATTTATGAAAAGACAATTTCCAATGGTTGTCATTTAAATCTAAAAATCAGTGGTTTCAATTATAATTAAACCTTGAATATGAGATATTAACTTATCTATACAATTATAAAATTATGGACCGTTCAAATCATTTTAGCACCTTAACATGTGGGCCCCTGTGGGTGGCGACATACGCTAAATCCTAAGTCGCGACTGAGGCAAAACGAAGTCGGGCGCGTAAAGTGCAAACACTATATTGGAATTTGGTGTTGATCATACAATCCGAGCACGTGTTTTGGTATGCCCACACGAGTGTGCATCCCTGGTTAATATGGTATAGATGTGCATGATCCAAACTTTCTATTAGATGGCCCACACTGCTTAGATCGTTTGGCCTGAAAATCAGCCCGTTTCATTGATCGGATTGGTCAAAGTGTACAGAATAAATGGGGTTTCTCTAACCATTCATTTGCTTTGTAGTCCATGGCCCACCTGAGGAATGAAGTGGCTGATTTTTAGGCCAGAAGATCTAAACATTGTAGCACATGTGATGGAAAGCTCTGATTCACTGGTACGTTTGCGTGGAAGTGATGGGTCAGAGCTTCCACGTGTGTGGGCTTGGCAAACTTGTCCCATGTCTGCTGAAAATCTCAGCGACCAAGTCATCCTAACCATCCAATCCAACGGGCATGACTATTGGAAAATGATCATTTATTGGACGGCTAGCTTAATTCAATTGGTGGTCCGGATTGATGGGCATCTGCACGAACTGAACAGTAAAGATAGATTGGGCCAAGTTTATACTATTTCCCACTAAAAAAATGGGATGAGTCAAATATGGTTATCCAGATTGTGGTCCGAGCGAGGGATCAGTGTCTGGTCGAGGGTTCAACTTTGGCTGTTCGAAAATATTGCCACTATTCAAAAATATCGCTCTTGTTGGTCAGAGCCTTGGCTTAGTCCCACGTTAGATGGATGAGTGTTAGAAACCTAGGCAGGGGTGGCTCAACATTTTTGGGGGCCTTAGGCAAGTTAAAAAAATGAAGCTTTTTAATTCCAAAAGTAAATTCAAATTGTTAGAAAAATGAAGTTATAATTTAATTTAGAAAAATGACGATAGAATTTAATTTTTTGAGAACTTAATGTAACAACCCTAAATTTTGGTGCATTATTCAAAAACTAAATTAAATATTTAAAGATTTTATTTTTAAATAAAAAATAAAAACAAGTCAATAGTTGAGTTGGTAGCGAAATTCTTAGTTGAGAGAGAGGTTTAGGGATCGATTCTTGAAGTGGTAATAATATTTTTTTTATTAAATATCATAAAAAAAAAATCAAATTCAGGATAAGGGAGGATGTGCTCATCCTATCTTATGAGACTTTTCTTTAAAAGGGATAAGGAAGGTTTCTACATTAAAAAAAAAAAGGAGATAGGAAGCCTAAAGTAAAAGGAAGAGGAAATTCTAAGAAGGCTTGATCAGGTAAGTTCTAATCGTTAGATCTTTTTAACTTTTTATTATGTTGTTAATTTCTTCTTGATCTATACAATGGATGGCGTGGATCATCCACACCATCATTGTATATGTGTGTAGAGTCAATTTTAATAAAGTGATGTTTTTATGATTTTGGTCTAATTAGTGATATTTTAGGAATAAATTAAATGGATGGAATCTGATTGTGCTAAGATAGATCAGTACGAATCATATGATCCTTAAGGCCAAAATATACAAGGGCCATAATTTTTAGATCAATCTAACAATCAGATAGGCCACATTAGTCAGATCTAAAAGTGTTTAATAAAGGAATCTTAGATTTTTGCGCAAGTGTTGGTATCACTTGGCGTAAAAGGTCGAGATGGGCCATCGGTGTATGTGTGGTTAGATCCACACCATCCATCTAATGTGTAGAGGCAAAACATGATAATGCTTCAAGAATCTGAATGATCTGACCATTCGATGGACCACCCGATCAAGTAATTATCATTCAATTTTATAATCTTAAAAAGGAGAAAAAAATAGAGTAGAAATTTTAATTATTTGATTATTTTGGATTTGGCCACCTAAGATGTTAATCAGAGGTGGGCCCCACCATGTAATAAAAATATATGAATAATAATGTTGTTGATATAACTGATAGGATTTCTGAATTCAAACCAACATAATTACCCTTTGGATTCTACACTACCAGACTCAGGTGAGTAACCCAACTTGTCTCATAATTCATTAAAATTAAAATAAATCATTGTGATTGTTTGATTGATTTACTGGTTTGAATATTTTGATATGATAATTGTACGATAAATTTATATGTGAATATTTTAATCGAGACAATTATGCCAGATATGAAAAATATGCATTTACATATCATCCCTTATTCATTGCATTGCATAATGCATGGTCGATCCAAGAGGCCCTCCCTAAAAGAAATGTCGATCCTAGTAGAGTGTTACCAGATACGGGCTATGCCCAAGCCTACCGAAAGGTGGAAGCCTACCCAACGGGTGGATGCGGGTTGACGACTTCCAACATAAGTAGATGGACGATCACCCCATCTGATGCATTCATACCCCATTTTACATCATTGTACATGTATTTTTATATTATTTTAATTGATATGATTATGAACCATGCTGGGTTATATCACTAAGCCTGGCCAGCTTATATTTTTTATTGATAGAAAAACCGTACAGATGTGAATGAGGGTGGGCCAGAGGCTCAAAAATAGGAATATGTGGTCAAGCTAGAAAGGACTTAAGGGACACGTGACCCTACTTGACAAAAGAAGAAGTTGCAGCTTTAGACTAGTCATGATATTTTTACTTTAATTATATTTAATTTTCTTAGATTGTAAATTAATTCTTTCAAGTTGTTGGACATGTTTATTTCATTTCATAAGATCCCAATTGAGAGGGTCCTTAGTTATGTTTATGATTAATTATTGGAATAAATGATCGTTTTTTATTTTTGATATGTTGTTGAGTATGAATGGAATGTAAATCTACGGTAGAGCTAGTAGGTAAATGAATAATTGTATAATTGACTGAAATTAGTACACTCAGTGTACGTGTCATGGGCCGAAACTCGGGTCTGAGGGTGCACACTCTGTACTCGAATTTCGGGGCGTGATACTTAATTTGCAAGAAAGTAAGTAGTTGTAGTCCTAGGTTTTAGGAGAAGAATTTATTGGGAATGATGCTATTATTTTGAAAAGAGATGATAGAGTTAGACTGTTATTATTGATAGTACTAGTTTATAAGATTTGTTTTTTATTTTCAATTTCAAATTTGTAAATTAATTTTTAGATGTTCCTATTTTATAGGCCTTTCAATAAATTTTATTTCAAAAATTTTAATGTTTTTTTTTTCTTCTTAATTTTAATTTTGATATAATATAGGACCTTAATAATTAAGAAATTTTAATTTTGTTATAATATAGGACCTTAATAATTAAGAAATTTTAATTTTGCTATAATATAGGGCCTTCGTAATTAAGGGGCCTTAAGCGATTGCCTCACCTACCTACCTGTTTGAGCCACCCTTGAACCTAAGACTATAAGTGCGGTTCCAACCTTTTAGGAAAATCTCGTGACCAAAACTGTGAGGGGAAACCTAGGACCAAAATTGTGAGGCTTCGGCCAAAGTGGATGATATCGTTACAGTGAGGGCTACAAATGGTATCAGAGTTGAGGACGGCTCTCCCGGAGGTGGAGGGATTCTAACACCCTGGTTATCTGGGTTGTGGTCCAAGCGAGGGTTCAATGTCCGGTCGAAGGTAAATCTCAGGACCAAACCATGAGGCTTCGGCCAAAGCAGACAATATCGCTACAACGAGGGCAAGATCATTACAGTAAGTTTTTAGCTGTACACATGGCTTGTCATACAGCAATCCAGACCGTCCAAATTGCTGATCCAAGAATTGTTTTGTCACCATGGTTGCAGAGATTTGGACCGAATGGATAGCCCTACATAGGTGCCAAATATCAGGGGGGATGAGTCACCCCATTTTCAAAATGGTTGTAAAAATCCAATTGGAGCTATTTGTGGTCATGGCCCACTTGTTGGACAATCCAGATTGATGGGCACATGCACCAACATTTCTTGACATTTTCACCCCACTATGGTTGATAGATACACACCACCTTTCCACGCTAGGTAATAAAAATAGTAGAAAATCACAGTACCACCAAAGGAAAAAAAGAGGGTGTATCTATCAATTTGGAAAGGTGTAAATATCAACTCCCAACAGTAATAGCTGCATATTATCATAATTTTTTCTATTTCTGCAGTTGGGTTTGTTCCCGTCGATGTTTTCAAAAAGGGCCCATATGTGGGGCCCAGTTTTCAAATTTTGATCAGAGTCCTTCCCTCCTTTCCATATCATTCTTTGAACGGACAGACAAAGCCAGCAGAAATTCAAGATCACAGAAGGGAAAGGAGATAAAGAGAAAAAGAAAAGTTGGTATTTTCCCTTTTGAGGCCTGGCCTTGTTGTAGTCCGCGGACTACAAAAATGAATCTTTAATATGATATTTGGGACATTTTTTCGATGATCGAAACCGTTAAATACGTAGATAACATCATGATGGAAAATATAGATGGTATAGATTTCTACAAAATATTCAAATTATTAATCTACTGATAGACGAAATTCATAGACTGATCAATGGTTTCCATTGAAGTCTATTTTTCGAATGGCTGTGATCATCGTTGCAGAAAAGTAAGTCAGTCCATGGGCTTTTCGTATGGGATCGACCTTCTGAATTGGGTCCCACGCTGGCCCACATGGTTCAGATGGAGAACTACTATTTCACTTCGGTGGTCCAGAGGACTACCTTCCTTTTAGACCACACTTTTTTCTCATGGTTGTATGTGTATAAATGAAGGGAACACTAAGTATACACGCGCGCGTGTTATTTACAAAGGCATCGCGGAAATCTGCTGACGTGGTAAAATTGCACGAAATCAGAGACATTCATCAGGTGAGGTCCCTCGTGATATTTCCCTGGCCCAAAAAGGAATCTACTCCTATTATCAGACATGCGGTGAATATGGACCATCAATCATATTAATTCGACCGTCCGTTTCATTAGTAAACTCATGGCTCACCTAATGAGAAGATAGAACTTGACCAAGAAACCTACACGATGGCACCCAAATTTAGATCACTGATCAATTTCTATTAACCGTTCATTTGTTTTCCGCATGTGTGTCCCACCTGATGTTCAGATCATCCCGAATTTTTATACATTGTATCTACAGAGCGAGGATTCCAAGATGAACTGTTCAGATATCACACACGCGTGTCTATTTTCCACGTGTGATGCGGGTGCACGATAATGACGGCATTCGGCATTTCTCACGAAGAAAAGGAGAGAATAGACAGCGTTTTATTCGTCCCAAGTACCAGAAAGCAAGCTCCTGTCTGCTCTCCTTCTTTTCAGGCCGTCCATTCCAAGTGCCACGCGCCTGTACACGGCAAACCATCTATAGGCCACCATACGTTCAAATGTAACATGAAACTACAAAATCTAAGCCATTCATCAAGTAGATCTGACCTTTCTTTCTAATACAATCATCAACTGGGCCAAATATAAGAATTATACATGCGTTTTAGAACATATCCAATCTTTCTTGCCGGAGATTTGTTTTAGAAAATTGTCCTTCCTGATCAGTTTTCGAAAGTGATTCTTGGGTTGGGATGTCAGCATTGTACGATCCTCGTGATGGACGGACAAGATTCCTCACGTATATGCCAGGATAGCAAAATTGGTGGCACGTACATGAGCTGAATTATACACGCGCCTAGGCTTTAAAAAAACTAACAGGCTAGTCTGACCCTTCTGTCTGTCTGAATCCGTTCCCAACCACCCACTTGAGTCTTACATACGTAAGGTTTCAACAATTCCCCACATGTGGGGCCCGTGATTCAGGGGTTAAACCGTTCATCTGATCGGGCCCACCACGGATGGAGGATTCCTCGTAAATTTCCAATAATGGAAGATCCTAACCATTAGATGTGCTGGCCTACAAATAGCCGGTTAAACGGTTATGATTCAATGATAGTAGGCCAAATCCAGAAGGTTTAGGATCTTTCTTACTTGAAGATCACGGGAGGAATTGCCCACCGTGGGTTCGTTCAGACAATCTGATCCATCACCTATTTTTGGCCGTTCAATAAATGTCCACAAATCGGACGGTTGGAAACAACCAATTAATGAAACTTTCTACAATGAGGCCATCTCCTGAGGTGGCCGAAATTTGAACGGTCCGGATGGATAGAAAACATTCACAAATCTTATCAGTTATATGGTTTATACTTCATAGCTTATATTGCAAAACTGCTAGTAGGCAGCTCGAATCATAGTCCTATGTAGTGCCCACCTTATCATACACATGACACGTGTGGTGATCCAACCACATGGATTGGTAGCAATCTGACCATAGGTCATGTAAAAATAACGGTTGCAGCAACTATCCACTTTAAACCATCAATATTCCTCCCAACATCCATCCGTGTAGTGGGCTACAAGATCAACGGTCCAGATCACCACAACTGTCGTACTGCAATTCCAAACGTGTAAAAATAAGGGTGTGTCTATCAATCAGGAAGGGTGTAGATGTCAAAGAAGTAAATGCCATGCATGTGTGTAAGATAAGACTCCTCTGTTAGTTTTACCCTATTTAAAAAATGGTGGTAACTCTAGTGTGTGTGTGTGTGTATATATATATATATATATTTATATTGAGTTGGCTTGTTAGTACACACACTCCATGTTAGCCATCCCCACTAGGGATCGATACGAAGACCTCAAGTGTTGAAACGAGGTATCTTCACTCAGTCTGCCGGTTGAGCTATGGACCTAGTGTAATGTGGTAACTAATCCTCCTCACTTTGGCACTTATGTATAGCTATCAAGACCATCCAAACCATGGTCCCATTGTGGATGGAGCATATGGCTAGAATCACACATATCAAGAAATCCTAACCGTCCAAATAATGGCTATCAAGTCAATGATCAAGCACTATTTATAAAATGGTGGTGGCTCATTATCCTCACAGTTGACACTGATATACACTATCCACACCATCCAAATTGTGGGTCCATCATGGATGTAGCAGATGCATCAAATCACAATGACAAATAAAATCCTGACTATCCAATCAATGGCTATCAAATGAACGGTTAAAACTCAAAAAATTGAATGGTGAATCACCACCATTTCCTAAATGGTGCAGAACTATCATTGGAGTGTGGGGCATGTGGGTAAATGAAGGGACGTACGAGATAGCTTTTTGACTAGGCCTCTTTTTATATCAGACCGTTTAAACCCGTGAAAGTCTGTAGCTTCGTACGCCCTCTTTTATTCAAGGCGGGTACAGGGGGTTGTAGTACGCGAATAAACAGCTGCTTGAAACCCTTGCCATTAATACAACTCAAAGCTGCACCATATAACCGTACGCCCCCGTGCGCACCATTGAGATGGTACGGTAGAGGTGGGAGAACTTGAATATGGGTGGAACCCTGACCATGGTGCCTACCTAGATGTATGCATTGCATATCTATGCCGTCCATCCATTTTTCTATATCACTTTTTATAGCATGGGCCGAAAAGTGAAGAGATCCAAATCTTAAGTGGACCACACCACAAGAAAATATGGTTATTTACAATTAAAAACTTTTTGTTTGGATCAAGTTGCTAATTGTATTGTCCCTTCATCCAAGCCTGTGTAACCGTATCAACAGGTCAGATAGCGAATAAATGTTAGGTCAGATACCAGAAAGTTTCAATGGTGAGTGTTAAATGACCACTTTTTCTTGTGGTGTGGTCCACCTTAGATTTGGATCTGCTTCATTTTTTTGTTCTGTTCCCTAAAATGAGGAAGAAAAACGGATCGACAGTGTGTCTATATATATATATATATATATATATATATATATATACACACACACACACACAACACATACATGGAGGTGGACCCCACCGTCAGGGTCCCACTCACATCTGGTTCGGTGGCAGCTAAGTCGTCACATCTCTTCACAGTAGCCGTGATAAGAAATCTACCTAGGGGTGGGCATTGAGCCGAGTCGAATCGAGGTGGACCAAGCTCAGCTCGGCTTGTCCATGCTGTACTCAAGTTCGAGCTCGTGCTCGAGCTCAGTCTCAAGCTCGACATTGAAGTTTGGCTTGTTTGCCAAAGCTGTCGGGTCGAGTTCGAGTCGAGTTAGTGGTTCGAGTCGAGTCAAGTTTACCTCAAGTCGAGCTTGAGCTTGTTGGGTGAGAGAGTAATGGATTCTGTTCTTAATCCTCCTCTATTGATTAAGAAGAGAAGCTAAAATAAAAAATAAAAATTAAAGATGCATTTTACATGACGCTCCACCAAGCGAAATTTATTTTTGATTTGGCCCGACAATTGAAACAAGGTGTAGTCCATCTTTCATCAGTCTAGAAAATCCATCTATGTGGGTCCTATGATAGAAGAACCATGGGCCAAAAGCATCCTCAATTGTATGTTTTGAATTACCCATCATCAAAGCCATATTTTCCAATTGATAGGATTTTGAACAGACTTGGGACCACAAAAAAGTGGGACCCACCTGTATTGTTGCTGCTCAGACAAAAGCGCAGTTTCCGTTATCTTGCAGATGATTTGAGGACTTGTAGCTCACAACATATTCAAGAAGGATATGTCTATTCATGTGAGTGCTCCATACAATATACCATTTTGGATTCAAGAGATAGTCAACACCAACATCAAACTCTTCACGGTTGGGGTGAAAGCAAAAAGATATCACTTCAGCTTTCTCCGCATTCCCCACAACTTTAATAAATTTATTAATCAAGCCAAGTTGAGCTCGAATTCGAGCTTCGAGTCGAGTCGAGTTGAAATGCCCCTTGGTCGAACTCGGCTCGAACTCAACTCGAGCTTCAAATAATTAGCTTGACTTGGCCCGAATCGGCCATTCAAGCCGAGTCAATCCGAGCTGACTCGAGCCGAGTCAAGCGAGTTTTTCGAGCTAGCTTGACTCGTGAACAACCCTAAATCTACCCCTTGCATCCGTTTCATGAGCTTATTTTAGGAACAAATACAAGAAGTGAGCAGGAACCAAGACTCAAGTGGGCTGAGAGGGAAATTACTACCATTGAAACCTCCCAGGATCAATAGTGATGTTTACATGCCATCCATACCGTTAATAACGTCATTCATATGGGGATGAACACAAAACACATATTATATTGATTCGAAACTTCAATGGCCCCACGAATATTTCACTGTGGACGTTCAATTCTCACATTTACGGCCCACTTAAGGTTTGGATCGGGCTTGTTTTTGGCCTCATGTCTTAAAATGAGCTCAAAAAATGGATGGACTGGATGGATTTCTCTCAAACATCACGGTGGGGCCCACCTAAGTTTCCATTGCACGAACTTCTTGTGAAAGCCTTTTCCAGGGACACGGATTTCTTGTAAAGACATGCCTTTCTATATTTTTGAATTTAATAGCCTATTAACGAGCGGTGTAGAGCTTGTTTGAATAATCAAGACATTTCTAAAATGAATTTGGTAACGATATTTCTTGTGTGCAATAATTAAAGTTTAAATTAACCAAGGTCACAGTGTGAACTATTCGTAATTAGTGAAATGGTGATTTGGTCATTGTTTCGACAAGAAATGAATGAACTTTGATTGGAATATTCACGTTCAATATTAACAAAGGAAATGTAGAAGAATGTTCATCGTCATATATTTCATTAATTTTGAATTCATTTACGTCCTCGGAAAATCTCTTGAATCCAAAACAAAGTACATTAAATTAGTATGATAGATTAAAGTAAAAGCAATTATATAGCAATTTCGACAGCATTTCGGCTAAGAAAATGTTTGCCGTAGTGGTAGAAGAGTTACGTGGATCAAGATCTCTTGTTTTACACCAACATACATAAGATGTGCACGTATGAAAACAAATCGCAAGCAAAATTGTATGACTGCGCAAATAAAACTTCGCTAATGGAAGAGTTAGGAATCTGTTGCGCGAGTATTGTGCAGGCTGGCAACCTATTGGGGGCCCATTGCATGGGCGCACAACCTCTTGAAAGTATGTGACTAAATCAACACCATCCATTCATATTGAAAACTTATTTTAGGGAATGATCTAAAAAAAAATGAAGCAAATCCAATTCTCAGGTTAGGTGGACCATAACATGGGAAATAATGGTGATCGAGTATTAAAAACTACGAGTGGCTACAAAATTTTTGGATGAAGCTGGTATTTGTATAGTCTCTTCATCCAAATCTCTGTGACATTATCAACAGGCTGGATGTCAAATAACCATTCTGGTGCCCCATGAATTTTTTATTGGTGGGGATTCAATCACAACTGTTTCCTGTGGCATGGTCCACGTAAGATTTAGATATGCTTCATTTTTGGAATCACACCCTAAAATGAGCTGTCAAAACTGTTCGACGGTGTGGATTTAAGGCACATACATCACTGTGAGCCCCACAGTCAGGGGTCTCACCCACCTCGGTGAATCCGGGGTGTCACCTAATCCGCTCCCGAGAAATCTAACCCGTTCATTCATCATGCAGGTAATGTTAGCACGAGAGCCAAAAAGATGAGGTGGATCGAAAAATCAAGTGGGCCGCAGGACCCAAAAAAAAAAAAAAAAAGCTGAGAGGAAAATGACCACAGCCGGACTGCATATGAAAGTTCACATACATTGCCTGTAATCTGTACAGACCATTTCTATGATCCTAACTACAACACATGCACATCAATCTGGACCGTCCAATTAATGTCTCCACTAAACATCAGGAATGATCATTGAGTCGGTGTGACTTCAGTAAGTATCTATCCGAGAGGTGGCCCATTGGTTGGATGGTCAAGATCCACGGTTCATTGCAACAAGTTGGATTAAAATAGAGATGGTGTATACACTCAATTTTGGTGTACATACACATGATCTTCACCATCATTTGTCTCTCATTTCTAGCCACTACTTCAAAAATCAAACACATGGGTTTTGTCATTTATGCATGGAATTAAAAGGGTTGGTGTAAATCAGGATGGTGGGGCCCAGTAAATGCTGTGGGGCCCATCATCAAAAAGTGCAAAATGAAGGGTCTGCCGATCAAGATTAGCATCTTAGAACGGCATAAAAGGGAAGTGCTCCTACTCCCCATGCTTTCATTGCATGAAAAGGAGGTAAAAGAGATAGATAAAGCTATAAAAAGAAGATGGCTTGAGTGACCGTCTTACCAAAGCACATTCAAACCTGGTAATATGAAAATAGGTTTGCTATAATACATCGCAACATATTGCAATTGGATACATTGTGATTGGATTATGGCTCTCTTTGATGATCCAAATTGTTTATTTGATCAATTATGAGGAGACCGTCTGTTTTCAAAGTAAAAGGAGTCCATTCATCGATACGTTGACATATTCCAATCTAAGAGATTTTATTGTTTGTTTGTTACTTCATGGTGGGGCCAATCATATATATCGTTCGGATCGTTGAAACATACTCCCGGATTCAAAGGAAAATGTCGCGACATACCATGTTGCAACATTTCTGGGATGTATTCAAGGGTTGGGATGGACCATTATCCATTATTACCTCTTTTAGTAATCAAGGCTCATTTCATTCACTAATATGCAGACTCATTACCCAGTTAAAGAAGAATACTCAGTGTACATGCCTCACACGTGGGAAATGGGGCACATGTACGATCCTAACCATCCGATTAGTGGCTTTTAGATCATTGGTTCCTTTTCAAATCCAATGACCATATTAGTTGGTTACGGGTGAGAATCACCGTTCAAAGAATGGTGGTGAGTCATCCACAGGTGGATTAGCAATTTGGACGGTCTAGATTTCTGAAATACCAAGCCATGCTTTCAGAATCTGAAGAGTCACCATCTTAATTTAAACGGTGCAAAACTAACAAAGCAGTCCAGTTGGATATGATCATCATATCATTTCAATCTTTTCCACATGCTCCATCCACAATGGGCCCACAACTTGAACAGTCAAGATTATGATGAACTTACACCACATTCATGATGGATGTACCACCACCATCATCTAGAAAAGATGGCGCGAACTATCACCATAACATATATCCCACTTTAAGATCTTTTGGGCCATTGAGATCTTGCCCTAATTTCAAGCTTGAGATGAGTAGGATATGATGGCTACTCTTAAAGTTACAAAGGTGAAAACAATGAGTGAAATGTGTTCAAATCTCCTCCTTTTTCCCTCTCTTTTATAATCTCAAAGGAAGAGAAAAATGAAATCAGTCTCCCAACTTAGAAGAAAGGTATTATTTACTTTGATAGCTGTCCACATGTGTATTAATGTGAAACGAATAAGGAGGTTATCTTTTGAGATTACATTAGACTTTTGGAAGGATGTTCCTAAAAGTATGAGATA
The DNA here is from genome assembly GCF_029962835.1 of Magnolia sinica. Lineage (NCBI taxonomy): Eukaryota > Viridiplantae > Streptophyta > Magnoliopsida > Magnoliales > Magnoliaceae > Magnolia > Magnolia sinica. The sequence goes on along the minus strand of NC_080581.1, from coordinate 3,034,763 downwards.
TTGTTCTCTCTTTCAACAAAGTAAAAGTGTGGTAATGGATTGGGTGGGACCCCTCTTTTCACCACCAAAGCTAAAAAGGTAAGTAGCCATGGCCCATTTTGGTTGGCTTGATCAGATGGTCAGCTGTTTTGGGTCAAGCAATCTAGATCACAGGTCATTTGAGAGCATATGGTATTTGTGGTCCTGTATACTATTATATTTTTTCAGAATATTTTATTAATATAAATAAATAGGAAGAGTTAATCAATTGCCTGTGACCCCACCACAAGAAGTTCCTATAGTCTATATGGGGCCCATAGAGATGCCCATGATTTTTTCTACTTCTTAAGATCAAAATAGGATGGTAGTTCAGAGGTCATGAAGCATATCAAAATCTCAAGTAGGCTACATCACATGAAACAAGGAGAATAAGCACCTTCATCAATAAAACCTTTCTAGAGCCAACATTGATGTTTATATGCAGCATTCCAAACTGATCATAAGGTTAACTTTAGGCACTAATGTTATCCGGATAGAGCACTTCTGTGGGCCCCACAAAGTTTCCAATGGCGGGTGTTCAATCCCTATTGTTTCTTGTGGTGGCGGCCCAATTGACCACCTGATTTATGGATTCCTTTCTTATTTTGATCTTAAACAACTTACGAGCATGGACAATTTACATTTTATATATATATATAATCTAATTTCCATGGTATTAAAGCTAGGATTTTCAAAACTTGTCTTTTCTTTCCTCCTCTTTGAACAATTTGTAATTTGAATAATCATTTTCAATGACACAATCTCATACATGCACTAGGGACAAATGTCCCTTCTTACAAAAAGCGTGAACAACAAGAGAAGAACTATGGGCCCATTAGATGTCTATATGAAATCCACTCCATCTATCAATTATGCCAGATCATTTTAAGACAAAAATCAGGTTGAGACAATACTCTAATGAGCGACACGATATAAAAGAGTGAGAACCGGAGTACCCAACTGTTGAAATCATCATGTTACATAATGTCCAACTAGTTCATAAGGTGGATGATAAAAAAATAAAAAATAAAAAAATCAAATCAAATATCAGCTTGATTTAAAACATAGGCGGACTTAAAGGTCTGCATCTCATTTCTATTATTCTCTTTGCTATGGCCCACTTGAGTTTTGGATTAGCTTTACTTTTAGAATAACTTCCTAATTTAAGCTAGACAGCTGATGACCGAATCAAATTTCACAAACTCATCGTGACTTCAGCTCAAAATGAGTCGGTTCAAAACTTTTAGGGTGTGTTTGGCAACCACAACTTAAAAAAGCATACACATGAAAAAAGAGGAATTTTCATGACAATAATTGAAATTTTCAGCAAAGATTTATCACACAGGGTTGAACTTTGATTTTTTATTCATCCCTAAAATAACTTTGATTGGATGATTCTAACCATTTGATCAATGGATAAAAATGGACCATCCAAATTGATTATGGTAGAAATTTTGATCAGTGATTTGGAGCTTCCGTCGTGTGGGACGCACATTTGATCATTCATGTCTCATAAATCGCTTTGGTGGGGCAAACATTTTATCAATGGCTCGAAAATGGATGGTCCAATATATTGAGTTAAAATGCATGTTGATCGATCTTGGTGGTCTGTCATCTGGGCTCCACCCTTAATTGCCATAGCTCTCTTAAGAATCAGTTATGATTGGCCCATTCCATCCATTCAAATAATGATAAAAAAATGGATGGTCTTGATTCACACAAAGGTCTGAACATCAATCTCGACAATCCATCATATGGGTCTCATCTTTCTTTGCCAGCATCTTAAAAATCACTTTGATCAAATGATCAGAACCGTCCAATCAACAGTTAAGATAATGGGTAATACTGATTGTTCCTAATAGAAAAGGTCTGATCATTGATTTAAACCGTCCATCTTGTGAGCCCCACCTTTTAGTTGCTCATGCATGTCGAAAATACATTGATCAGGTGATTTTAACCATACAAGGAATGCCAGTGAAGTAAAAAAACCAAACTGATAATTTCGGAAAAAAGTCCTATCAGTGATGTGGTTGGTCCATCCACTGAATTCCACTTTTAGCCGTCCATCTCTCAATACGGACAGAGGCTAGGAAAACTGATGGGCTAGATTGATTAACTAAAAGGTTTTGTTATCGATCTGGACAGTCCATCAGATAGGCCATCCATCATGTGGACCCCACATTTTATTGCTTATTTCTCTCAAGGGACTATTACTCGCCACTGGACCGAAATATGAACGCTGATTCAGTGATGCCAGGGAAAGACGACTTCGGCGAGGCCGTGACTGTGGGGCCCACCTTGATGTATGTGTTGTATAATCACGCCGTCCATTCGTTTTTCCAGCTCATTCTTAGAATATGGGCCAAAAAATGAAGCCGATCCAAATCTTTGGTAGCCCACGCCACAGGAAAAAAAGGTGGTGATTGAACACTTATCATTAAAAATTCCTAGGGCCCACTGTAATATTTATTTTCCATCCAACCCGTTGATAAGGTCGCAAAGGATTGGATGAAGATAAAACAAAATACCAGCTTAAAACTTTTGTGGCCCACAAGAACCTTTTAATGGTAGGTGTTCAATCACAATTTTTTCTAAGTGGTGTGGTCCACCTGAGATATGGATATGCTTCATGTTTTGTCTCATGCAATAAAATGATCTCTAAAAGAGGATGAACAGCGTGGATATACAATATATGCATCAAGGTGGGCCCCACGGTCCATCTTTAGCGGGTCAACTCAGGCAAACATTGCTACTGAGTCAGTCTTGGAAACCAGTCAAAACTCAAACGGCTCTCTATTTCTCGTGATAGTATATTGGATTCGTCTTGCTTCTATTGGAAGCAAATGTCACTCTAAAAGCCACATTCTGAGATGGTCCCATGATTTGGACCGTCCATTTTCTTAGTGTCATCATAGGCAAGTCATTATCCGATAACCACAACTTCATGATGGTACTCGCTATCGATTTTTGAAGTTGAATTTGAGCCGTTGCTATCCTCTTTTTAATGTTCCAAATTCATTTAGAGATAGTGATAGTAAGAATCATCCATTCGGTTTAAGGTTCGTATCAATGGCCCTAATATGATAAAATTCAAAAAATCTGCAGCTCCGATTCTGGTGGGCCCTAAAATGTTGTTGATCAACTGGCCATGCAATTAAAAGATGCAAAATGCTTTTCTAGCCATTCATCTACGTTCTACCAATCAGAATACTGCAACTATAGCAATAAGTAAAAGCTCTATGATTGGAATATCCATTGAAGCCCCCGAAGGATGAACGGTCTAGATCGTGCTAAAAACGCGCAGTTGGGCCTAATTGCAATTGTATAGTGGAGGGGTGTGTACGAGGTTCGTTATTCCAGCGAGAGCTGAGAAAAATAGACATTGAAATTTTCTTCTCACTTTAGGGATGAATCCAAAAATTAAACAGATCCAATTCTCAGGTGGACCATACGATAGGAAACAGTGGCGATTGACCATTAATCGGCCACAAAAGTTTTGGATCAAGCTGATGTTTTTTTATTTTTATTTTTTAAAAACCTTATAAACAAGTTGGATAGCAAAATAAAATTACGGAAACATTACGGTGGGCCTAGGAAGTTTTTAATGGTAGGGCGTTTAATCACCACTGTTTCTTATAGTATGGTCCACCTCAGATTTGGATCTTCTTCTTTTTTGAGATTATGCCCTAAAATTATCTGGTAAAACAGATGGACGGCTTGGATATAGAATACATACATCAAAGTGGGCCCCACGCTAAGGGCCACACCTAATCCGCTCCTGCATAAGAGAGACCTGCTCATCAGATGTACATACAAGGTGTACACAAGCCGAGCTAGCTCGGTTAGCTCGCTCAATGTGGCCCGAAAAAGCTCGACTCGGCCTGACTTGAATTTGAGTTTGATTCGAGTTGGGCAGTTTTTTACCACTAAAAAATGAGTTCGAGTTGAGTTTGAGCTGACCCCAGCTCGACTCAACTCGAATCGATACTCGGCTCAATTCGGTGTGTGTGTGTGTGTGTGTGTATAAAAGTAAAAACCGTAAATCTCATTCCCCTTTTCAAAATAAAGCTGCCCGACCCCAGCAACCTCTCCCTGCCTTGGCCTTGCTCGTCTGATGCCCCTCAGCTCTCTCTCTCTCTCTCTCTCTCTCTCCATGGGTGTGTGCAATTGGAGGCTGTGTGCGGACGTTGGATCTTAACAGTGATTGGGTGATGGCATTGCGACTTGAGTTGGGTTTCAGTGCTGTCTGTGCTGATGAGGTTTGTTGGATAAGACAAGATGTCTGAATGTTGGGGTTTGAAATGGGTTTGGGGATGCAATGGTAGTGGCAATTTTGGGAAGAAAATGGGTTGTTGTTGAGGTTTCAGATTGGGACTTTGGAAGGGAATAGGTTTTGAGGCTGAGGGCTAACGATTCGAGCATAGACAAGGTAGCAGCAAGGGTTTGGGTTTGGAGATGCAATGGTAGTGGCAATTTTGGGAAGAAAATGGGTTGTTGTTGAGGTTTCAGATTGGGACTTTGGAAGGGAATAGGTTTTGAGGCTGGGGGCTAACGATTTGAGCATAGACAAGGTAGCAGCAAGGGTTTGGGTTTGGCTCTAATGCATGCACGGACGGTTCGGCCGGTGATGATGGCGATTAGGGTTTGGTGGGGTTAGCTAGCGATGATGGCGGCTGGACTAGATGAGGCATTCGGGTTTTGGGACTAGGGTTTCGAACTGGATTGTGAAACAGGAATGGGTTTAGAGGATTTTGAGATTTGTTCACGACGACGCACGGGGGATTTATGACAATCAGCTCGAAAGTTCGAAATTGGCTCGAACTGGTCCAATTGCTCATCGAGCCGAGCTCGAGTTGGGGATGTTGGCTCGATCACCGAGCCGAGCCGAGTTCGAGCTGGGTGTGCCTGGTGACCGAGCCGAGCCGAGCCGAGTTCGAGCTGGGTGTGTCTAGTAATCGAGCCGAGGCCAGCTCGACTCAGTTCGACTCGATGTACACCCCTATGTATAGTTGCTCACGTGCATGATTCCGTACATGTGGAGCCATTGTTAGGAAATCCAGACCCTTGATCGGATAATATACTTGTTTGATGGGCCCACACCCGACATCTTTACATACAAACTCAATTCTTCAATTTTATCAAAACCAATGATACAAATCCATATTGTTACGTCACGAGATGTAAGAAAAAGAAAGATTTATCTATCAAAATGGTGGGTGAACGGTGTCAGCCTAGTCAGTTTTAACAAAAGAATGTTGATATTTGCGCCTGTCCTTTTATACATAGACCACCTTTTGGTTAAAAAAAGTTACAAATTTACGCTCTTGTGCCAATAGATGTAGGAAAATGGGTGTATCTATTAAAAGGGTGGGTGTACATGGTGTACTGGTTGGTGTTGTCTTTATGATTGTAATTGGATCCTCAGGTTTGTTTGAATGCCTATAAATAAGGATAATTGTAAATGGTTTACCGTCTCTATATGGATGTTGAAAAATGCCCATAAATCATTTACAACTTTCAATACTTTTGATTTTCTAGCAAAAAGCTGTGATTTCATTTGCAAACTTTTTATTTACTACCTAATGGTTATAATTTTTAAAAATTAGCTCTTAAATTATAAGCAAAAAATTTATAAGTTATTTAAACATAGACAATCATTTATGGTTTATACCCATACGGAACAAATTCACATAAACTATTTACAGGCATCCAAACAACCCTTAATTGTAAAGGGTTCAAGAACCCTGTGCTAAAGGTGGTGACTTGTAAACTTACCTTTGAGATAGGCTTGGACCTACTTAGCTCAGCCTGTGAGCTAAACCCGGGCTTAAGTTGGCCTGCCCTTGACAGGCCATTGCCACCCCTACCTATTAAAGCTAGGTGTTTGGATGGCTAATATTTTTGGTAAATTCTTTTCTTTTTTAATGCAAAAACCTATGTTGAAATTCACTTTATACTTGAATCTTTTACATCCACAAAAAGCAGTGTACATAACAAAGCATAATGGTTTACAAAACAAATTGTGGAGAGCAAATCCTAGTATGTACAACATATCCAATTCATCCATCATGTGTTCCCTTTAATAGTCTCCTAAGGCCCCAAAATATATGTTAAAGTCCCTTGATGCACATTGATGCATCATCCTCTGAGGGCTTGAGCTTTTAGAGAAAGTGGTTGTTTAATATGATATCAAAACGAAATGTTAATATTTGAATCTCGAGAGTAGTAAATATGCCACCGTGATATATTTTCCTACTAGGCTACATTATAATATGTTGAATACACTCAACTTTATATGTGTGTGTGTGTGTGTGTGTGTGTGTGTGTGTGTGATTTAAAGATTTTGGTGATATTTTTCACTACAAGCTCTATATGGTGTTAAATGGCGACATCATCTATTGTAAATACTTTAAGAGATAAGCCAAACCCATAAACTGTTTACATTTTACACCTTGAACTTTTTTCATATATAAAATATTAACAATTTAAAATTTTACAAGCATCTAGTCACATAGTAGATTAGGTAAGACCTTGATGACGCACCTTTATTGTGTGGCTTAGCCATCAAGTACTAGTTGAGAAGAAACATCTGCCCTAAAAGCCTTTTAGATTGTCTGGGAGGCACGCTATGATAGGTGCAAGACACCAAACTTTTATTTTTTTATACGATTCAAAGATTTCCATGAGATTTTTCACTGCAAGCTCTATATGGTGTCAGATGCCCACTTCATCTATGTAAACACTTTTAGAGATAAGCCAAATCCATAAACGGTTTACTTTTTAATTCTTTACTACTTATAATCCAAATATGATAGATTGTAAACAGTTTAGACATTGGACTCTTTTCGCATTTAAAATATTATAAGCATTGGGTTGCCAAGTGGATTAGGTGCGGCTTGGCGACGGCCTTACCTAGGCTGGTGCTACCCTAATATGCATTTTACATTCATGTCATCCATCCATTTTTACCATGTGGCCTGCACTTTTATATATGTATTTTAGATTCAAGTCATCCATTCATTTTTCTAGATCATTTTAGGGCATGAGCCCAAAAATAAAGTACATTCAAATCTCAGGTGGACCATACCATAGAAAATGGTGGTGATTGAATGCCCTATCATTAAAAACTTCCCGGGGCCATCGTTATGTTTATTTGTCATCCAACATGTTGATAAGGTCACATAAACCTTGATAAAGGGAAAAAAAATATTAGCTTGATCCAAAATCATTAAGGGCTTGTTTGATTTTTCAAAGTTAGTGTAAATATCCTCTAAATGGGTAATTATTACTGTTTCAGTCCCTTTGAAAATCCATGGAAATTTTTTAAGTTAGAAATCAGTTCAAAAGATCTAGTTTAAAATTTTAGACTCCACAGTTATAAATATGATATATTTGTTCGCTCTTTCCGTTTTACGCTAGTATTTTGAGGCATCGGCCAAAAAATGAGGCATATATATCTAACACTCAAGTGGCCCACACCAAAAGAAATAGTGGACCCAAGAGGATTTTAACCGTAAATGTTTGATTACCTTTTTCTTGTGGCATAGTCCACTTGAGCTTTGGATGTGCCTCTTTTTTTTTTTCTTTGTATTTCTTTGCAAATTCAGCTCACATTATGGATTAACGGTGTTGACAAGCAATATGCATCACAGTGAGACTACAAATATTTTGCAGCTTTTCTGAGTTTTGCCTCTAAAAAGTAAATAGTCAAATCAAATATAGAAAAAAGTCATATAAACACCTAAGGAAATAATTATTTCCCATTTACATGATATTTACCACAGAATTGGAAAATCAAAAAAGCCCTAATGGTCAATCATCACTCTTTCCTTTCCTGTGGTATGATCCACCCGAGAATTTGATCTACTTTATTTTTGAGCTCGTGTTCCAAAATGACATGGAAAAATAGATGAATGGCATGGATATAAAATACATTTATCAAGTTGGGCCCTACGGCAAGGGCCACACTGCCTTGGGTGAGGTAGGGCCACACCTAATCAGCTCCCATCCAAACTCTTAAAACAACGAGAAAGACAATTCCTTAAAGAGAGTTGAAATTTACACCCACCCATTTTGCATAAACAGCCAATCTTTAATCTTTTAATATACAATGTTACAAATATGTACTATTCTATTATCATAAGTAAGAAAAAAGGGTGAATCTATAAAAAAGGTAGGGTGCACACAGGCACAAAAATTTAAAAAGGCAGGAGAGGGACTGCCTTGGAGTCTCTTCATTTCATTCAAAAAGGCACTGTAGAAAAGAAAAGCGTGCATGCAACTTTATACAATAAATGCCCGACCATCATATCATATGCTCATCCCCTCCTCCTATTCTTTTTTATTTCATGGTATTTTTATATTTTCCTACGTGGCATGCTCGTGGCATCCGATAAAAATGCCGAAAGAACCGGACGCCCCCAAAAAATGCCAAAATAGACCATGCCTAAAGCAAGTGGTACACAAAAGCTGACTTTGGGTCTTACATGGTAAAACCAATAAATTACTTTTTTTAAGAACCGTCCATTCTGTGGTTGATTGGGACTCTTCATCACGTGATAGATGGGACACGGGAAAAAAATTGCTTTAATTGATTTTTGAATGAAAAGAGAAATGGATACATAATACCCATGTTGATTGATATTGCGGTCCACTTTGTTTACTTTTGGTAATGGGATGGTGCAACTTTTTTTTTCATACACACTCACACACACCGCATGCTGCCACGCACTCATACAGCCGTGGGTGCTCGAACCCGTGACCTCATTGTTGAAACTATTGAAAGATCAGACAACTTTCTAGCACTGCATTACCAAAAAGTAGATGAAGTGGCTCCTAAGAACAGATAAATACAAAGCTTTTATACCATCTGGACTCCATAAATATAATTTATGGGCCTATGGGATTAGCTATCTATTTCAAGGGTTAAAAATCCATTTTGGCTACTTGCTGGCAGCCACACATGGGGCCCATCTACATTGCCACAAATCATAAAAGAACAGCTAGATTACTCTGTCTATCCCTTCCTATTAGTTGTATGATTGAATATAATGTAGTAGGAGCAAAAAGAAGAGATGAGGAATTTATATGGCTTATATAGATTTAAAATTTTACTTTTATATAAAATAATAAATTTACTAAAAATAATAAAGGCTACCCAATTCATTCAAAGTTGTTATTTATTTGTAAATAAAGGAAATAAGATTTTTAAGATAGAATTAAACTCTTAAAACCATAAGACTACTAAAAATAACAAATTACCATAAGTAATAAAAGCTCAACTTCATACTCAACTTTAACTATCAAACATCACCTTTTTTTCAAAAACTTGTACATAACTCATCAACTTTTGTGAATAGGTAAGTTTTATGTTTTATTGATAGCTTTCCAATGATATTTTATAAATACAATTATGCCGGCAAAAAAAAAAAAAAAACTATAGCAATTAAAAGCTATCATATACACCAAGACATTTTGGACCAATCTCAAAACTTCTAGCGTAATTTCTTTCCGTCCTAACACTCCAAAAAGTCATTAGGCTGCTATAACACCTTATCATATGCTCATTGTTTGTGTGGAATTCAAACCGTCCACCAAGTCTGCCCCACCGTTAAGATCGGATGCCTAAAAATTAGGAAGATAGAAGATCTTAATAGCCCACACAAATGGATACATTGTAGGAATGTTCAAAAAAAGTGGTATGGCCCACCTATGTTTTGGATCATCTTGATTCAATTTACCCTGGTGGGATGCTGCTTTAGAACGGTTTGGATGGCATATGCACGCAAAGGTGGCCCCACAGACAATATAGTTTTTCCTATGGTGGGTGTCCGGCCTCCTCCATTGTTCGCTATGTTGTGGCCCACCTGAGTGCAATCTAAATTTTGTGCTCAAGGCCAAACATGGGGCACACTTGATGGACGGTGTGGATTGCAGAGACATCATGATGGGCCTCTTGCACGGTGTGGATTGCACATTGAGTGATTCACGGTCTAACAGATTCTGTGTGAACAAAACCGTTACATATCGGGTGATACATGAAGGTTTTGCCCGATACTTTGAACCGCCATTCATCGTTCAGATTGTAGAACGGATATGGATATGGGGAACGTATTTCAATAGAAATAGGAATAAAGGAGGAAGAATAGGATATGCTGCTAACATCTTTGATCCATGTACATGCATACCTATCACCACAATAGACGCCATGATCCGGTGATCTAGACCGTTGGTCTTTTGATTCTCAAAGCAGATCGATGTAGAAAATGTCCAAGATGGAAAGATTTCGTGGAGAAATCTAAAAACACCTTGTATTGAGAGTAGACCGTTCGATAAATCTAACTCTTAGCCATCACCTGTCGGTCACAAAATACATGGTTTACGTTGAGGATTTTGTGGAGACATACTCGACCACACAGTGAGAAATAAAAGATCAATGGTCTGGATTGCTGAACCATGGCGCCCACTTGTGGGGATTGAATCCTGTGCGTACCGTTGTTCAAAGATGCGGGGTCACGTTTCATAACAGATAAACGCCATGCATAAGTTCTACGTATCCATTGAGGAAATCAATGTACTAAATTCCTCAGCTTCAGGTGTGGGACCCATCTGGTATTTTTCTGGAATCCAACCCGACCAAAATATAAGACCGGCAATGGTGATGGGACCCCTGAAAAATCAGATCAATCGAATGGTCACTGTGACCCGCTACTTGAATTTGGAAGTTCTTGTGCAATTTTTCACTCTTTAATATCTAATCGACCATTTGTTGGTTGGATCAGGTGTGAAAATAGGTTTTCCCATGTGTTGGTTGGATCCTAGCCGCAACTTATTTAAGAATCAAGTCGGAATTTTAGACCCTATTAAAATTCAGACAGAGATCATGTATGTTTATTTAGTCGAAAATAGCCGACACATTAATTTAATAGTTCAAGTCTAGAAATGATTGGTCCAAACTCGACTGTTTATCATGTGGGTTAAGTTTAAGGGGCTGTTTGGACGCTCTTAAAGTTTTAAGTCATAAATATTTTATATTTGAAAAAGAGTTTTAAGTATAAATTGTTTATATGCTGCTCTATTTGACTTTTAAATAGTAATCTAATTACATATAAATAAATTATGTGTTTCGATAACTTGTAAAGTATTTACAATGCATCAAATAAGAGTTTACATTACATAGAACTTGGGATGGTAAATCTTGTGAAAATTAACAAAACACATGAAAAGATTATTATTATTATTATTATTATTAATTTTTCTTTCTTTTGTTATAGAGATCATCAATGCATGCATGCTCTAGACGGATTAGATGTCCTCCACCTATCGCAGTATGCCCAGATACAATATGAAAGTTTGAAATGGTGGATGTTCCCTCCTTCCCTCTCATGTGATCCATTTGATAATGGTTAATTAAGTTTTTTTTTTTTTTTTTTTACTTGTGTCATAGGAGACCATCAAGAGAAATATGTAGTAGAAGGTCCACCTTCATGAATGTGCATAAACCATTGTGTTCTATTATATATCATGTATTTTTAGTTGTAAAGGCCTTATCTGTACTTTAAAAGATAATTTTTTATTAGATTTTGAATTATAGTTAAAAGTTGTAATGTATTTATAGCTAATAAAAGTTTTTATAGAACAAATACATCTATTTAAATATTTTCTATGATCCTTTTACAATTTAAATATTTTATAGGCATCTAAACGATTCCTAAATAAATATAGAAATACAATTGAGTTTTCACACAAATAACATTCATATTTAATGGGGTATAAAAATACAACTGGTTTCACACAAAAATTCATTTCTTTCCAACTAATTAGTGGTGGCTATTAATTCAATGGAAAAAATATTAAAATGGCAGAGTGGTCCAAACTTAAATGGGAAAAATCAATTACTTAAGGTAGTTTAATCAGTATACTTTTTAGCATATTTTCTATTTCAGACAATCTAAACTATTACAAAGTAGTAAGCCACATTCTAGAAAAAGGAACTAGGTAAACCATTGCTACAACAATGTAGCCAAAGTGAAAGCAAATAAAACATATGCCTAATTAAGTATATTTTCTAGTGCATGGCTAGGGTTAGGTCAAGTACATTTTTGTATGACTTAAATGGGACCCACCTAAAAATTAGGTCCAGGTCACATTGAGTAGATTTTGAGATGACACAGATCCAACCCATCCATTTCGTAAATTGTGTACAACTTTTCGAACCTTACCCACCAAACCCATATCCACTAGTTTTTGGGTCGGGTCCAATGACCCATCGGGTTTATCTGACCCATTTGCACCCTAGTTGGATCTGCTTAATGTCTGTTGAATCTGACCATCACATTTTGAGATGACCCAGATCCAACCCATTCATTTAGTAAATTGTGTCCAACTTTTCGACCCTTATTCACCAAACCCAAATCCACTAGTTTCTGGGTCGGGCCCATCGGGTCGATCTGACCCATTTGCACCTTAGTTGGATCTGCTTAATGTCTGTTGAATCTGACCATCACCTTTTTAACGGCTGGATGTCCTATACACAATACAAAAACCTCGCGGTGTGCTAATTACGCACAACAAGCACTGATCAACGAAGTACTTCGATGCTGTTCATCTTGGATGGGCCACCTGTCCAAAACACATATTGATTGGAAATTTTGACCAACAGTCATGTAATGGTCTAGCCGTTCCAATCAACGGCTCGGATTCATGTGAAAGATAACAGGCTTCCCCACAAGCCGGATGTTTGCTAAACCCCGTATCCGTTATTTTTCAACATACACGTGGAGAAATACTCACATATACGTTAACGTCCAACCGGAAAAATAATTTCCAAACTATTATGTAAATGAAAAATCCAATACGTCCAATATTTCAAGTTTTACAAAATTCAGCATTTTTATTAACTATCTGGGCCAGTAAAGAGAAAACATTGGACAACCACGAATATAATTAAATTACAGTTTCGTCCCATTCACTGATTTGATCAAACTAAGCTTATTATAGGATGATCCTTATAGTGGAATGAACGTTTTGGACGGCTTAGATTTTGTAAAATTATGGAATGATGTGAATGATAGCTGGTTGAACGGTAGATTAGCCGTTTAAGCGGTTGGATGGAAAGAATCGCATATTTCGCCTTTTACCTCGCTAGTGTTACCCACGCATTGATTGCAGTAGTCACTGCTTTTAATTTTTACTCTGGAGGAATTATTCGATACACCAGCGGAGTGCTTCGGTTCATAATCATGCCCTTCAAAATTTTACATGTGTAAAATGTAACTTCACGGGTAAAGTTTAGCACATGATAAGATGAAACTGGACACTCTTTGACATATGATTGAAGTGGACCGTTGATAACTTTACATTTCAACCGTCCATTAGAAATCATCCAGGAAAGCTTTCATTAACTTTTTGTTTATTTACGACAAATAAGAACTGTTTTACACGACTTAATTTAGGTTACATATATGCCACGTGTACGTTTTCAGAGTGCATGCATATGAAAAATCACACTGGAAGAGTAAAAAGAGTTTTTACTCTTTACTGTCTCAGTTTAAATAATGTGGCGATTCGCGCGAGTGATTATTCACAAAGCCATTCGCGGAATAGGTTCTCACGTGTTACAGTTGTGACCAATCTGGTACACTGATCACATCTATGATGATTACTTAAATCAAACATGTGGTTCACACGTGTAAAATTAACAGAGATTACTTTATCACTTTCTCCAATCGTTCATATTATCTTAAGTATATGCGTGGCTGAAATGATGATTCGACAGGAAATATATATGTTACATGAGTAATAATATGGGCCCAATATGATTAACGGATTGGATATTTCACACGTGCAGGAACATCCACGTGTGAACCGAAAATCCACTTGAATGTCTCCCCGCGCGAATATCCTTACCCTTCTCTAGTTTTCTCTTCTCAGTTTCCGTGAATTTCTTTTGCCCATCTTTTACACCGTGCGATTTTCAGCTGCTGAATTCTAAGAGGCGGACCGTTGTGGGGCCCACCAAAAGCAAGGGATGTAAAAGAAAGATGAAAGAGAAAGAAAAAAAAAAAAAAAAGCAAAAGAAAGAGGGAAAAGGCGTCCACTTTCCTTTGCATGCAAAACGATGACATATAAGTCATGATTACTGTCACTCGTTTTCCCGGATCCCCAAAATACCGCTTTTCTGTACTTTGAAAGAGAAGGCACAATGACTCTGTTGCGAGTTTACCACCGTTTTTGAAGGATGTTGACTGACCTCGCTTGGGTGTCCCCACGTAAGAACTATGAATACGTGTGTGAGATCCAAGTCGCTCGTTGGCCCGTTCTAACAATGTGGATCGAGTTTAGACTGTATGGGTCTCCGCCAAAATGGGATGATGAAGTTCAGAGATGCTAGGTGGGGCCCACCGTGATGTTTGTGAGAAATCCACTCCGTCCGTCCGTTCTGCCATATCACGTTGGAAGTTGGGCTAAAATATAAGGCAGATGCAAAGTTCGTACGGTCAACGAAGTTTTGGATCTGGCTAATATTTATGTGTTTTATTTTAATGCTAGTAACGATGACGTTATAAACAGGTTGGATGACATTTAAACATCACGATCGACCCAAGAGGTTTCAACTGGAGGCATTTCTGGACATTTCTCTACCCACTTTTTTTCAGCCGTGCGGTCCACTTGAGCGTTGTATCTGCCTAAGTTTTTAGCTTTTATCATAAGTTATCCAAAACAGATGGATGTAATGAATTTGTCACAAACATTACGATGAGCCTCACTTAGTTTCTGAATTCGCGTTTGCCAAAATCAGTTCGGTTCACTCATATCATCTGTCCCAAAAAAAACTTGTATGTTGTTATTGAAACGTTTAATAATGATTTTAAATTTTGTATGTTACCGTTGAAATATGAAATATTGAATATGCCCATATACACTCAAAATTTTTTAAAACTTACTAGAGAAAGAATCTGTCCGCAAGTATTGGACATTCACATAACTTTAAACAAAGTCTTCGTGGTTGTTTGGCACAATGGATTTAGAGGGATTTGAGGAGATTTAATGAGTGGACTGATCTCACTTTTAGAAATATTGGTCATGCTCACGGAAGTTGTACCTGATTAATGGTCCATATATCATAGAAGTGCATCCGACAAGGATTGCCTGCAACCGGTGCACAGGAAGTTCTTGAGGTTGGAAGCTAGCCTGGGGCCCACTGTGATGTTTGTGAGAAATTCCCCCGTCTATCCTTTCTGCCGGCTCATGCTACGACATGAGCCTAGAATGAGTTTAAATCCAAAACTCAAGTGAGCCAGACGGCAACAAAAAGTGGGGAGGAAAATTCTTTTAGTTGAAACCTTCTTGTGGCTATATGGGTTTTGGATCAGGTACATTGTGTGGCTTTCAGTTCATCTCAGTTGGAATGACCATATGAACAACCTCGATGAAAAATAAACAATATGGTGGACCCAAGATGGTTTCATCGATGAGCATTTCCCTCCCCACTTTTTGTTGTGGTGTGGCCACTTGAGCTAGCAAAAAGGATGGGTGGAGTGGATTTCTCACAAACATCATGGTGGGCCCCACATAGCTTCATTGCATGTCTTACTAGATGAATGGTGTGGATATCATATAAGTGCACCAAAGTATCTACGCTAGCATTCCTCGGACAATGAGAAATGATTGCATACACCTTGTATGTTGACTTAACATTTAACGTGCATGGACCAATAAAAGGCCGCCATGTCTTGACACTACAAAGTTAGTACCAACAAAAATCTTATTCACAAACGAAAGCATCTTTACTTGATTTGCCTTCAACAGTACACATTCCGTTATAAATGTAGAGGCCTAGACCGTTACAAATACCTTTAAATGAGTAAATCATTGTATGTCACATGGCTACGGATTAACATGCTAATTAATGAGGCAGTGTGCCTGACATGTCTATAAAAGACCCACAAAGAGAATGTATCTTATTACAAATCTCGATATGATATGTTCGGCGAGGCCGTCTTTCACAGTCCTTCCAAAATAGACTACCTTTTCAGAGATGTTCGAAGAATCTGCGACATCCGAGAATGTTTCGAATATCTAAAGATTGAACCCTTATCCAAGCGAATACAATTATGGTTTGAATCCAAATTAGAAGAGAATGGACATCAGCTAGATTGAGTCCCAAGCTGTACATTAATCGAAATTAAAAGAATGCGAGAGCTTGATAATATGATCTTGTGGCCATACTTCAATTAGGATCAAGAGCTTGGAAGATTGAGATCTGGTGGATCTTATCTATCTCCTCTAGCACTCCAAACTATCAAGGAACAAAACTCAAGATCAAATGCAGGAGGTGGGCCACCAAATGAGTGACGACGATCGATTTTAGGTCTGGGTTCAACCCTAGTGGCTCCCCTAATTGATCTCGAATTCGATTAGTGGGCTATGTAGATCTTCGTAATGAGATCAGTTATGAAAAGAAGATTTGAAAAGTTATTAATTTTGGATCTATCTAATGTCTTTCTTATTCAGAATAAAGTCATAAATGTGAATGATTCAGAATCAGCAAAACGACTTAATGAAGGTTTTGCCGTTTCGACGAGCTATAAAAGGAGCACATAAAGAAGAGCTTGTGAGCATAAACCAAATCTATTTATTATCTTTCATTTATCGTATTTTATCTTAGTATATCTTGGTTTAGTTCTATTATAAATCGTTTCTGTCTAACGTCCACTGCTATAATACCGTAAGATTAGATTAAATGTCTACCACTTAAGTTGTTAGATTATGATCAATTGAGTTCTTACTTAGGCGATCATACTTATTCAATCACATCATGCTAACCACTCAATTCAATCATTTGTTCTGATAGATAGATTGGGTATTTATTTTATTTGTTTATTTGATACTTTGTCAATTGTAATAGGTCATATATTTAAATATTAATAAAAATCAATTTTGTTTAGCCTTCTTTTATATTTATATGCTCATCTCTATTCCTTTAAAAAATATAAAACTAAATAATTTTAAAAAGAACAATTTCTAATGACGTAGACATAAAGTAAAAACGAATCTATTTAAAAAGACTAACCTCTACCATTTCACAATTCACATTATTTATCACAACCATTATTTAAGAGAATAGTTGAATCTTATCTCTCTCCAATTTTACTGACTCAATACAGAGTTACTAGCAGTTCAATCAAATGTTGAGTTTAATAGACATTGATATGCTAGCTCATCATAATAAAAACAAACGAAATTCAAAAAGTTGAGTTGAATAGACTCTAATACGCCAGCACATAGCAATAAAAGCAAAGGAAATCCAAATACAAGCCTTAAATCACATATATAGCCTTGTATTTGATTGAATTGACACGACAAGTGATACATCGCATCCGTGAAAAGGAAGGATTATCACGTAGATCACGTGGAATGAAAATTGGAATACTATAATCATCAGGTGGGCCACACACAGATTGACTTAAGTCTTCTGATTTCAATGGTATGGCCCGCCTAATGAAGGGAACATCATATCTTCCCAACAGATCTTTATGATGAGGTCTACCTTTTTCATGGCTTGTGATGTAGAGTGGGTCGCGGACAGTTACATGGCCAAGATGTATCAGAAAAGGCCCAGTCGACTACAGAAGTGATCTAGACCATCAGACCTTAAATCGGGCGTATCTCACAATTCGAAATGAGTTATCTCACGTAAAATATATGATTTTGGGGTAGAACGAGCTACTTTAGCCAACCAACCCTGCCATACCAGGTTACCCAAGCTGAATTTGTGAAACACTGCCAGATCGACGGTCGTTTTCCTATTTTAATTTCGTTTTTATTTTAAATAATAAGTTTTAGTTTGATTATAACTTCATCCGTTGGGCTTTAGGAGTGAGGAGTGGTGTCCAACGTGAAAAGAGCTAAGAAAAATTAGGAGAACGGTTTGGTGAAGCCAAATAGGACACTTACTATTTTTGGCTGAAAACCTTGCACACTAGTAGACATCACAACCATCTATAAATAGTAAGTTTACTATTTACAGTAAGTCGCGAATTCTAGGAGTTTTAGTTGTAGTTTGATTCTGATTTCTTTCTTATTGCTTAGTACCCCTATTTAAAGGGTTGTGAACTCGTTTTTATTCATTCATTAATCAATTTCGAATTTATTAGAATTTATTTCTATTTTCTACTTTCTTTCCTCGTGGATTCGAAAAGTCTTTATGAGGAGTCCAGAGAAGTTCCGTGGATTCGGAATAGTTATCCTCTTGAGGAAGATAGTGCTCGACCTCACGTCCATCCCTGCGGCAGCTTGGATATTACACACAGTCCATCCCTCCGGTAGCTTGGATATTACACACAAGTGACACGTCAGCTGAAAATGTTTGGTATGTGCGGAAGTACATGTACATGGCAGGTATACACACGTACCAAAACGCTGAAATTGTGGGCCACGGTTTGGATTGATCATCCATTTTTAAAATTTGGCCCACGCTACTATCAACCATTCGATGGATATCCATCCAATAAACGGTTAGAAAGAAAAGTCATTTATGGTCCAAAATTCAAATGACTGTTTTCCATCGAATGGATGGTTATGATCGGTTTCCAGGAGAGATTTTTCCCATCAGCAGTGGTGTGCAGAATTTCAACAGTCTTGATCGTAGAAATATCTTATACACGAATTTTTGGGTGTGTGTAAACGTACGGTCCTCTGCAGTCGCCTGGAGTATTGTCCAATTCGGCAGTCTACGTACTCTACTCCTCCAGTGTATGGAATGGTACTTGATACATTGCAATACAGCTTTGGTAAGAACGCGTACGCGAAATCATGTAGAACTTGAGATCCAAGCCGTCCATAAGATGGGTCCCATTATTCTGCTTCTCAGGCACATCTACAGGGCTGGTCAGATGAATTGGTGGGCCACAATTTATAAAGGAAACAGACGGATAAAAGATTGTGGGCAAGTTTTTTCTAAGCCATCGGACTATTCCTTACAATGTGGATCACCTGAAAAGAGGAGATCTGATTTCCACGTGATGGACGGCTTGTATGCCCACAAATGGTAGCGTGTACATGCACTGCCCCGTAGCAAACCGGGATATAACATACATGCGTACAAAGCGTAGTATCTACACGCCACCGAATTTGCCAGCATGGCTTACAGGTGGAACATCCTAGCCGTTTACCATGTGGATCCCACCTTTAAGATTTCCTAGCCTGAAAATCAGGCTACCCAACTCACCAGCTAGCAAACTTCGTTACAAAACGAGTGGATGGCTTGTAAAACTTCCTTTCGTTTTTTTTTTTTTAAAGAGGAAGACTGAGTTTTATTACCCATGTGTATAATGAAATGCTCACTAAAATCCTTATTACCAAACCGGGAGAACTCGTATCATGTGATATGAACGTAAATTTTGGAGAATCCACGTGGCACCCCATAAAATCCTTTGGGCTAAACTTTCACCCTGATTTAAAAATCTGGTGGGCCATGAAAATAATAATTTCCTACTTTGATTTCTCCCCTCTTTGCTATGGCCCATGAGACTTTTGGACCAGAGTGAAAGTTGAGTCCTAGGGTTTCATGGGATGCCACCTCACATGAACCATTTAGATTTTGTGATCAGAATACGTGTGCAAAGGTGTGCAAGTAACTCTCTCTCTCTCTCTCTCTCTCTCTCTCTCTCTCTCTCTCTCTCTCTCTCTCTATATATATATATATATATGAGTATCAGAATTAGAAGCCTACGATAAGAAAGAGAAAAGGCAAAACCCATGCTCTGGGTAAGTAAAAAAGGAGAGTGGATTGGGTAATAGTAACTCAGAGCCTACCGAGTAAACTTTGTGAGACCCACATGTGATCTATGTATCTTATCCACTCTATCCATCCATTTTAACAACTTGTTTTAGGTCATGAGCTCAAAATTGAAGCATATCTGAAGCTTGAGTTGACCACACCACAACAAATAGTAGTGATAATGACATCCACCGTTGAAACCTTCTTAGGGCCCATAGTAATGTTTATTAATCATCCAACTTTTTCATAAAGTCACAAAGAAATGGATGAAAGGAAAACACATATATCAGTGGACTTATTACAACCATTGTGTCAAACATTACATACATTGAATTTCATTATTTTTAAGCAAAGCATATATTTCAGCGGGCTTATTACAACCATTGTGTCAAACATTGCATACGCAACTAACTAAAGGTATTAAAGTTGATTTAGTAATTAAATTCAAACTCTTGTAAATATACCATGCATAACTACTTTTAGATTAAAGTTGATTCCCAATCCAGGGTGCCAAACACAATGAGAGCATTTAGAATCCAGGGCGTTCCAAATCCACGCTCCCTAACAAGCTCGTGGCCTGTATGCTGAAGTAAACTTAAAACCTAGTTGAAATAATGTAATTTATGTAAATTATTATGTATTTGTCCCTTCTATCTTTAATCACTTATCACAGGGATTTAGGCGGCCAGGGAGGCTGTATGATGTTGACAGCAACACCTTTTGAGTTGGAAAACGAGACAGACTCTGCAGCTCCACCACAATGGATATGAGCTTTATCCATGCCATTCAATCTCTTATTTTTTCTCGTATCATTCTAATGCATGATTCTAAAAATGAGACAAATCCATAGCTCAAGTGTACTACACCACAAAAAGAATATTTAAATGGTTATCGTTTAATCTCCACCATTTTCTACGGTGTGGTCTACTTGAGCTTTAAATCTACCTTATTTTTTTAGGCCCCTGTACTAAAATGATATGCACTATTGAATAGATAGCATGTATGTAACACATGTCATGGTGGAGCTATAGAGTTTTGGCTTGAAATCAAATGTTATGTCATGAAAATGCTCAAAATTTTTAGATGCAACTGCTGCTCTTTTTCAAACACCTATCAAAGGTTATAATTATCCTTTTAACCTATAATTCCCATGAATCCTATGATTCTCAAGAATTACAGTTCAAATAGGCTCTAAAAGTTGGTATACAATCGGCATGTGTTGATGTATTGAAATAGGAGGTTATTATTACATTCCTAATTAAGAAAGAAGAAACCCACACCCCGAGTCAGTGAATAATAGGCCACACGATTGACAGAAAAAGAAAGCAAAACCAAATAAATCCATCATCAAAAAAGGGAAGTGATCTCAAGCTAAAAAAGGACCTAAAGAGAAGAAGATGAGGTGTAGACCGTACAAAGGTGATTGATGGGTGTGGCCCACCTGATGAGCAGACCAACCCAACTGTTGTGCTAGGGAATCTAGATTCTAGATTGTGGGACCCACCCTGATAAATGGATTAGATCATGTAGACTTGTGCAATACTGCCACATGGTAAGATGCACAGGTAGCTAAAGATGTGATGTATGTATGTCTCTTTCATGATTACATGATTATACAAAGATGGCGTACGATTCTCCCATGAATATTAAGTACATGGCAGCTCATGATATGAACTATAATATACGGTCATGATGTATACATTATGTGTGGGCCTTTGATGAATGATTAGTTGGAAGGCATCCAATTCCCATGCAAGTAATTCGTTGTCGTATTTCTTAGGAACTCGGGAAGAGTGGGAGGCTGATACACAGGCGATTAGAAAATTACTCAAGGAATTGCATGCATGAGTATAAGTAATTCAAATTAAACTGTCCACTTATGTGTTGCACTTCAGATGGATCATGAACTAAAAAATTATGATTGTTTGTTTATCTGACTATCGGATAGGTAGGTATTTATTGGACGGTTAAAATTGAAAGGATCCAATGGCCCTATTTCAACAAACATGTGTCCACTAATCAGGGGTTAGGATTATTCAAGCATTTTAATTTTCTGGATGTGAGTTAGGGACACTTGTTTCCACCATGTAGTCGGTTTAGTTTCAGTAATGTATGCCACGTCTACAATTTCTAAGTACCTGAATATCAAGCGTCATAAGCAGTCCGAGTATCACGTATAGCTCGTAATCCTCATGTACACATCGAGAAGGTCTCAAGTCGAACTCGTTGGACTGTAACTTAAGGTCCATAGCATGGACAACTTCCATCCTTTCATTTGTGTTCAACATCTATTCCGTCCAATAGGTTAGATGGATAATCCTGTGGAAAAATAATCCAATCCACTAATCGAATTGACTATACTTGTATTTCTCTATTTATCAATGGATATAAAAAAAATTATATCTTGTGACCAACCTGATGAGTATATGAGGCTGATATTTTAATTTGTAATCTTCATAGTGGGAGAGAATTATAAGAAAGGTTGGATTTTGACTGAAGTTAATAGATTGGAATTTATCAATTGGATGTACTGTTACCTGAACTACAGACGGTTGGACTTAAGACCTCATATATGAATTGTGGAGCTCTTTCATGAATATTGATGTGGACCATCTTGTCCAGAGAATCTGTCTGCCAAAGCACGTGCCAATATGGAACAAGATACGTGCTTTCCATGAGGTGGTCCACACTATCCAGATCAGCTAGCAGAAATTCTGGGCGGTTCACTTCTAAAGTAGGCCACAATATACCAAACAAACGGACGGGATTGGCTTTTCAATTGTTCTGTACACTCCAGCCCTAGTGACCTAAATAATTAATGTGGCCCATGAAAAGCTCATGTCACGTACAAGCGTCCATTTCACACCTAACGTAGGCCACATTACTTTACTCATCATGCCAGCTTAATTAGATAGCTATGGCCCAAGCATTTGTGGGGTTTGTGAGATAGGAGGAGATCAAGTCCACCCGTTTATATTCCCACTTTGTAGACCTTACACGTGGCATGTTTGTGTGACGTCTAACTTGTTCATTGTACATATACGACCATGACTGATCAAATACCAAAATTTACAATGAAAGAACAATCCTTGTTGAAATCTGCCTATGTACACGCAGGCACACGTGCTAATAAGAAACACGCGAGTGAGATTTGGACGGGTCTGTGAGACACGCTTCTCATCTTGCTCTGTTCGTATCGATATCTCAACGAGCTCGGCGTATGTTCTGATGCTGGCACAACACATCTTTGAGCGAATGCCGCACCTTAGCCCTACCATGAACTGCCCCATCTTAATCGACTCGTTAACGATCATTTCGGAAGTATAGCGCGACAATTCGGTAAAAAGATTCTCGTATTGCGCTACGGTCATCCCCCCTTGTTGGAGGCAAAGGAATTCGTTCTCCCTCTCATGCTGGTACGTCTAAGGGAGATACTTTTCGTTGAAACAGGCCTCGAACGCCTCTCACGTCCATACGTGGCCCTCGGGAATAGACCATAGAACACTCCCACCACAAATTCGCCTCTTTCTCAAAGAGGTATGAGAGGAGCTCAATGTTCTCCGCTTCAGAGCAGTGGAGAGGTTGCAACAGCTTGGTAACCCGGTTGAGCCAATTTTCGCTTCCTCGGGGCGGTGGGTGCCGACAAAAGTAGGCAGCCTATACCGTTGGAACCGCTCAAACAGATTGCTTACGTTGTTTGCGGGCGCGATTAAGTCGGGTTGCGCCGGTTGCGGCATACCCATGTTCTGGGTCATGGCTCCCTACTGACTATTCGGATTTCCTCAGTCCCGGCCACCTCTTCAGCCTCGTCCTCATTCTCATTCTCGTTCTCGTCACTTCATTCGTCTTCCCCTTCGTCGGCATACCCATACTGGTCAATGTGAGCCTGCTTTTGTTTGCGTCCCAATTTCATCAAATTTAACATCTTATCCCCCAGGACCTCCGTTGGTACGGGGGATCTGTCTGATCCCCCTATCTCATACTGTCCGGCTATAACGCAAGCTAGACAGCCAAATGGGAGAGCTACGTCCTTCCATACCACCATTGCAGCTTTTACAATTTGGTAGAGTACGGTGCTAGGGACGCACACATTCGCCCCTCGCCCCACCTGATACATGAACTCCACCATGTAGCGGGTGCACTCAATGCGGTTCTTCAACCCCGGGTATATATTATAAGTGGCAATGCGGTGAAGTATCCGATATTCGGGAGCCAAGGCTGTTACGTACAGGCCGACATCCCGCATTCAGTGAGCAGCTCGGCCACACAAGAAGCGAGTCCGTTCATCGCGGGCTTCTCTCGATTAGAGATTTGTTTCATCAATTTACACCTCCCCCTGAGGCACTTCCAGCATTTCAGCAAAGTCCGCAACTCCCAAGTGGATTTCCTTGCCACGTACTATAAGATCAAATCTAAGGGGCTCGAATCGAGTGTTTTTAATCCGATTGTAAAACATCCTAGCCTGTCCCACGTCGGCCTGCTCGTTTACATAAAATATGGGACCCCAATCCTTCTCCATGAGTCGGTTGAGCAGAGAATTATTACCTAGCAGATGTTCCTCCACGGCGGCTTCAAAGGCGACTTGGCGCACGCGAAAATTTTTCAAATCTTCAACGAGTGCTTCATCTCTTTGGGAATCATTCTGCCTCTTGGATTGGACCTCTGAGCTTACCTTTCCCTTCGGATCGACCTTCTTCTTACTACATCGCTCCTGGCTCAGCCCCGCTCCCTCAGGAGCCGTCCTTTTCTTTCCCATAAGGAAAAGGATCACCGGAATAGTGAGGAATGAGACAATGGTGGCAAAGAATGCCATCACTCTTGGAAAAAATAAAGGGAAATGGGGTTGAAAATGGAGGTTGGGAATGGGTTTCAAGGAAAGGGTTTTGAAGAGTGTAGAAGTGGTTTGTGAAATGTGGGGGTTTAGGAAATAGATTTTAAGAGTGGATGAGTGAATGGAGAAGGAATTTAAGGTTGGGTGTTGAGATGAGGCGGGTTTTAAGATGGGTGTTGGAAATGTACCTTGAAATGGGTTTGGAGTGGGATTCGAAGAATGAATTGGGGAAAGATGGGTTGGAGATGAGTTAGAGGAGATGGGTTAGGGGTTGAAGTGTTGACAATGGTTGGGAGGATGGCTTGAAGGAAAAAGGGTTTGAGGATGGGTTGAGGGAAGAAGCTTTCTCTTGGAAAAAGTTTTGGGTGAAAGGAGAGATAAGAGGGTTGGAAATTTGAGATTTTTCTCTCTTGGATGGCTAGTAAAAGAGTGTTATGAGAGAGAAAAGAGGTGGGGTGGTAGGGCTTTAGGTGTACAAAGCAGTGAAGCCCACCCCATTTTTGGATTTGCAAAGGGAACCAACAAAAGGGGGTCCGGCGGGGGCCACACGCCTCCCTGGACCACTGGCGGGGGCCACACGAGTGTGCGGCACGGCGCATGCCAACTGGCGGGGGCCACGTGGATGGGCGGCGGGGAGCACGTCGACTTGGCGGGGCACACGACGTGCAGCGGGGAGCACGCCGATCGGCAGGGGCCATGCCGATTCGGAGGGGGCCGCGCTGATTTGAGGTCCGAGAGGTTTTCAACATTCGTGGACATCGGAAAGGCTCCCCGGGAAGTGTTACACATGATTTTGGGGTAGGAGAAGCCAGTCTACGCAATGGGCCTATCCATTTTATGAAATTCTTCCTGGTTAAAGGCCAAAATCTCATTCTTCTCTTTTCTCTCTATTTTCGATAGAATTTCATTTGCCTCTACCTAATAACGCCCGAATGAGTCGGAACTAGCATGTTCAGCCTAGTATTAGTTCATTTGAACTTGGATGAGGGCTCCTACTATCCAATCATTCAATCTACGGCTCGCTTCTAAGAATATACGGGAGAAGTTCAAGAATAGGGCAACGACAGGTGAATATCTTAAGAAGATGTATTGGAAAAGGAAATTTTGATCTTTGGCCTACCTAGCGAGTGGCATTAAGTTGTACTAAATGAGGTTGAAATGCTAACCCCACCCCAAGATTTGGGAATGGCTTGTCTGGAGTGAGTGTGGAATGGGATTTCTAAATTTATTTCACGGGCTTGCCAAATGAGCCTCGTTTGAAAGATGTAGTATGGGATTTCCAATCCCATGATGATGAATTTCTAAGTTTAATGCGGAAGGAAGACCCGGGATTTCCTAGTTAATTGAATCGAGTCGCGCCGTCAAGTTTCCAAATTTTTTTTTCAGGAATGAGGTGGTTTCTAGTGTTTTGTGGTTTTTATTGCGTAACCTCTTAAGTCAACGGACGCGTTAGTGAGTCCATGACCCATGGCCCAATTAATTTCAAACCATTGCTCTGATACCAACTTGTAACGCCCTGAAAATCGGGGGTCGTTCATACACTCGATTCCCGAGTTCCCGAGTGTCACTTATCATCCATTTTATGGTTTTATGATTAATCAAGCATAATTGCGCAACTTGGAATTACTTGGAGCATGAAACACAACCACAACTAGTCTACTAGAATGAAAGAGATATGTATATATATACAAGTCCAAAAAATACAGATAGGTCGCCCAAGGCGTTGCCCAACAAAAATCACAAAAATATCATGTCCAAAAGAATAGGACTGAGTCTGCTACTCAGCAATCTAACGTCCCGCCTACTGATCCGATGAGGTCCCGCTCATCAGCTGGAAGAAGGAGAACTCGTCTTCCTCCTCGAGGCTCTCACTGCCAGCCTCCTCATACTCGGCGCCACTGCATCTACGGACGAGTTTGGTTGGTGTTTTAAAACACCGTCCCAGAGTGGGAGTGAGTGATCAACTCAGTGGGTGCTATTAGTCTTAAGTTATAACAAGCATCAGTTATAATAAGAATTTAATGAAAAGCAGTCAATCATAAACACCTAATTAATCTTATTGATGCGCATGCATGACGGATGATATGATGCATGCCCTCACCACAACTCTTCCTCGAGCAACTCTATCTAACGATCACGTATGACCAACACTCCCTCAGAGTGACCTCGACTGTCGAGTCACCACCTAGCTAATATGAGGTAATGCGATAGTGTTAGCCGAGTTCTTAATTAAGTTCATTTATCCAGCAGATTGGGAAATCTGATACACCCCACATATCAAATGCCCTGAACGAATTGTGAGGTCAAGACCCCCAATGCGTGAAGCCAAGACCCAGCGATCCTTGATCCCGTCGAGTTTTCCGTACCTGACTTCAAGCACACGGGGAGTGCTGAGAGAAAAGGATCGCTCGCTGTCATTACGGGGAGGCGCGTCACCCCAGCGTAGTCCGACAGCTCGGACACGGTGTATCATTCCACCATGCCCGGCTCACAAAACTGTGGATCAATATTCCATCCGGTATCGATGGGTTACAATGGTGGTAGGGTGTTTCAGATTCTGTACATAACCGAGTAAACATGGTTAACAAACAGGGTTGGACAGTAAATAGGTTAAACTGCACGAGTCAGGTGAGCATGCGACGAATGACATCGGATACAAAGGACCCATGTAGTCGAACTACTGCCGCCCGTACACACCCGCCCAAACCCACGGGTTTAGCCCTATCATAGTCCTACTAATGGGACTACCGTCTATTCTCATGTTCCCGACCAACCCAAGGGTCCAATGTTACTTCATAGCATACCAACCATCAAGATCACCAACTAGCACAATAGTATCATGTTTACATACATCACAACATACGGTTCAATTATTCCTAATAAGCATGCTCCAACAACATGAACAAAGTGCATGTAAGTGGTGTGGAATAGGGAAGAAGTTAAGCACTTCCTACACCTCAAGGGATCAAATACATAAAAGTAGTGATTCATACACACCATGAAGCAACACATGTGAGACAAGAGAATTAAACAAACATGAGCATGTAAACATCCATACACTAGATCATGAGAGGCAAGATTAACATCCAAGAAAACTAAACATGCAATTCCATACAATTTCAACAACATATCATTCCTAGGTTCCTCTAGATTCTTCCATACAACATCCTAAGCAAACAAAATTATTAAACTGCTACTATAATTGGTGCTAGGCCACCTAAGGAAAATAATCTGCACCTTCAGATCGTTGGAGACTCGAAAATCGACCTAGGAATGAGGGTTTGGGGTTGATCGGCCGGAATCCCTAAAATAAGCTCTTACATGTGAGAAAGCTATGCCGATCCATTCTCAACACATGGGTTTCATGAAAAAAAGGGATGAAGGATCTTACCTAAACGACCAACGGACGAATGGGCAGTCGAGGAGGAGGGTTTCTCCTTGGAGAAGAGGTAGGGAGTTGTAGGGTTTGATTTCCTTGGGCCCCACCTCGATCTAGGGTCCACCTTGCCCTTCTTCACTCTCTCTTTCTTCTCTCTTTACTCTCTTGCTCTCTCTTTTGCTCCTTGGTGGTAGTGGTGAATGAGAGAGTTATGAGAGAGCTGGGGTTTATTTCCTAGACTTGGGCCCTTTGGCCTTAAGTTTCCACAATTTCTCAAAATAGTCCTCTAGGACTCCTTATTGGTGTTGGGGTAATCCTAACACCCCCTTGGCCACCAAATTTGGTGTGTAGGTGCCTTATGGCCCAATGAGGGACCATATAAAATTTAAGAACAAACGGATGAACGGTTATGGGGTTTGAGTAAACGGTTCCGATCTTTAAATAGCCCTGTGGGGTCCATTCCGATGATTGGAGCAATTTTGG
The DNA here is from genome assembly GCF_029962835.1 of Magnolia sinica. Classification (NCBI taxonomy): domain Eukaryota; kingdom Viridiplantae; phylum Streptophyta; class Magnoliopsida; order Magnoliales; family Magnoliaceae; genus Magnolia; species Magnolia sinica. Next base: position 3,006,269 of record NC_080581.1, on the reverse strand, counting down.
TGGCCCTCTGGCCTTGAAACTTATAGAATAGATGCTCCATGGCCCGATGAAGGGTCATGCAAAATTTGGGAAGGATCGGATATGGGGTTTGGTCACACGGGTCCGATTTGCGATCGACGGTCACCGTTCCACGATCGGGTCCCAGAGTTTGTGGACGGGCGTAGAAAAATACATTAGACCTTCACCATAAATGTAGAAGATATCCGACGGCTGAAACGCCTAGTATCTCGGTTTTATTTTACAAGTGCTAGATTCCAGTTCTGGCATTGGTGGGGTGCATTTAGTTAGTGCCAGATTTCACTTCTGGGTGTCCACCGAGTCTGTGGTCCGTGATGGTCCCCAAGCCCAGTGAGATCTATGATTCCTTAAATTTTTATAATTTTCTGACCTTCCCGTGTCACAGTATAGCCCGCACGGGCTGTTACTAGGTGTAAATGACCATCTGGCTTGGACGCCCACACCAGGTCCTATCAGGACCTGTCTGGTCTATTCAATTGGGCTAATCTGGGTTTAATTTATTGGTGGTACCTCACTACGAGTGGCTTAAACGAACGGTCCTATGGCAAATCCTACGTGGACGCCTCAGGACATTGTTCTGGTTGGATGGGACGTTACAAATTGGCTACTCCCCTGCCACTGGCCAATGGCTGGTGGTCGGTGCTTCGTGGGCCCCACCATGATGTATGTATTTCATCCATTCCATTTATCCATTTTTAAAGATCATTTTAAGGCTTTATACCAAACATAAGAGGGATATAAATCTCATTGGACCACAGTAGAGGAAAACAAAAGTGATTGGATATCCACCATTAAAATCCTCCTAAGGCCCAGTGTACTGTTCATTTGACATCCAAACTTTTGATTAGGTCATACAGGCCCAGATGAAGGGAAAAAACAAATATCAGCTTGATTCAAAACTTTATGGCCCTAAAAAGTTTTTAATGATCAACACTCATTCAACAATTTTTCCTATAATGTGGTCCACCTGAGATTGGGATATATCTCATTGATGGTCTCATACCATAAAATAATCCGGAAAAATAGATGACAGCATGGATGAAACACTTACGTCATGGTGGGGCCCACATATCACTGACCACCAGCCATTGGCTGGTGGCAGGGCGAGTAGCCAATCCGTTTTCCACCCCAGCATGATTAATAGATCCCAAAAATCACTCCATGATTGGACATAGTACGGCCCCTGAATATGGAAGCGGATTGGCTGGTGTACCTCACACCAGCTATATAGCTGCTGTATTAACGTCAGCAAGTTTTGTGGGTCTGATCATGAGGTATGTGTTATATCCAAACCGTCCATCCATTTGGGGAGCTCATCTTAAGGCTTGAGACGAAAAATAAGACAGATCTAACTATCAAGTGAACCACACTGCAAAAACAAGTGGAAGATTGAAGGTCTACCATTGAAATCCTTTTTGGGTCACAGAAGTTTTGGATCAATATGAAATTTGTTTTTCCTCTTCATTCAGGTCTTTGTGACCTTATGAACAGATTGGATGTAAAATAAACGTTGTGCTTGGTCCTAAAACATTTTTAACGGTAAAAATCATTATCTCCGCTGTTATTTATGCTGTGGTCCAGATGATCTTTGGATATGATTCATTTTTTGGATAGTAATCTAAAATAATCTTTAAAAGTAGATGAACGGTGTAGATATAATAAATATATCGCTGTGGGGCTCATGTAACTTTGATCTCCTTTGAACCGTTCGTACAACTCGAAGCTCGAGGAGCGTCAGCGCTCGTCTTCGCACGACATGTACCTACAGCAGCTATATAGCTGGTGTGTCGTACACCAGCCAATCCGCCTTCCCTGAGTATTAGATCTGCCTTATTTACAGGATCCAAAGGAGAACATGAAAGGCCCACATGGATTTCATGCACACATCATGGTGGGCCCCACAAACTGCGGTGTAGAATAAAGCTTATTGTACAAACGATCCGGATCATCCGGACTCGGTACACATATCTTATGGTATGGAATGTAGCTTATGATGTAAAAGTTGAGACTCCTGTGTTAGTTTAGCGCCATTTTTTTAAATGGTGGTGGATCATTCTCTTCATATGTGCCATTGATGAAAGACTATCCGGACCACTCAAATTGTGGGTCCCATCGTGTATGAATCATATCTCTAGAATCAAAGTGATCAAGCTATTTTAACCATCTATGGTTATCAAATGGATGGTTTAAATTAAAAGAGTGAGTGGTTCCAATTCAAAGGGAAACATCAGATGGTTAGTATTATCTTCTCAGTGTAATTTGGACGGTCTGGATTGTAACGACACCTGGGTACGTTGGAAGTTTTAAATGGTGGTAAACTAACATAAGTGGCCCCATATCTTTTCCCTGCACACACTAACCAGTTTCAATTTTGATAACTGGGGTCCATGGCTCAGTAATCAAGACCATTGATCTATTGATCAGCCCCGCCGTGGATGGTAAATATCCCAAAAATCTCTCAGATTGAAAGGACCCTTTTCAGCTTAATGTGGATTGTTGTTACATTTCCTTTTTTAACCGTCCATAAGCACGCAACTAATCAAGAGATTAAGATATTCCCATGAAAAAAAAAAAAAAGACATTCCCATGGAAGAGATCATTTAGGTAGGACGCAACAGATCAATGGTCTGGATTAGCCAACCATACACCCCAGTTGTCATAACGGAAAACCTATGTATGCTGAGAGATGTGGGCCACCTATCATATAATTCCCCATGTGGGAGTTATATAATACACGGGCAGCGTATGACGTTTATTACGCTTGCACTAAGAAATCATATACCTGCCATGCATTAGCTCAAATCAAACCGACTAAGTTGTGTAACCCACTCGTCACTGAGTCACAGTCCAAAAAATCAGATTAGATGAACAATTCTAACCTCTGATTTTTGGACACTTAGGGCCATTGATTTTCTCATTTTCAACCGTCCAATAAATGCAAACTTATCCGATGGTGACATAATCAATTAAGTGTATGTTTTAGTTCATGATACATCTAGTCTGGGAACCATATTTTGGACCGTTCAATTTGAGTTGGCTGTATTCCACGTACACAGATTCTAAGTAATTCTAAATGGCTACGTATCATCTATCACACTGTGGCAGAGTATCAAACTTTTTGTACCATACCTTTTTATGGTAGACAGTGGGGATTTATTCTCCAACCTACATTCCTTGTGTGACAGTTGAAAAAGCAAAACACACAACACAAGATTCCTTATGTATGCATAAAGCGACATGAGAATGGCGTGTACGGATGGACGGATTGGATGAATGGATGGATGGACGGACGGACGGACGGACCAGAGGCAGTCCCTGATGGGGCCTCAGAATTTTCAGAGGAATTTGCAGTTACCTTTTGGAGGTTGTCATCTTTTAAAAAAAATTTAAAAAATAAAAGCTGAATCCTACGGCGACTTGTGGGAGTATGAACCCATACCATGCTCCCCCTACATTCATTTGAAATTGTGAGTGCTTCTTGCTAGATCCGGGCCATCCATCAGTTAGTGGCCCACGTTATCATGGTGCTTCTGGAAATTTGGATGGACCCACTTATTTATATAAGTGTATGAATGTGGGTTTGATGAGTGGAGGAGGGTGAGTTCTTGGTCGGCGAATTTGAAAGTTCTACTGCACAAGATCAGTGGTTTGGATACTTTATACGTGCGATATTAACACGTTTGTCGCGAAAGAAATCTAGATCTGATACGTGAGGGGGGCGGCGGGAGTAGACATTGCATGCTAAACAAAAACAGGGTAATAATATTGGAAGCGGATTGGCTAGTGTACCACACACCAGCTATATAGCTGCTGTAGGTACGTGTCGTGCCAGGACGAGCACTGACGCCCCTCGAGCTCCGAGTTGTACGAACGGTTCAAAGGAGATCAAATTTACATGGCCCCACAGTGATGTATTTTTTATATCTACACCGTTCATCTATTTTTAGAGATCTTTTTAGAGCATATTCCAAAAATTAATCATATCCAAAGATCATCTGGACCACACCATAAATAGCAACAGAGATAATGATTTTCACCGTTAAAAAACTCGTAGGGTCCACCATAACGTTTATTTTCCATCCAATCTGTTCATAAGGTAACAAAGACATGAATTAAGCGGAAAAAAAAAATCGTATTGATCCAAAACTTCTGTGACCACAAAAAAGGTTTCAATGGTAGACATTCAATCCCCCACTGCTTTTTTCAGTGTGGTCCACTAGGTAATTAGATCTGTCTTATTTTTCTTCTCAAACTTTAATACGAGCTCTTCAAATGGATGGACAGTTTGGATATAGTAAATACCTCATGATCGGACCCACAGAACTTGCTGATGTCAATAAAACAGCTATATAGCTGGGGTGAGGTACACCAGCATCCGCTTCCAATCACTGTTTCTATCATGACTCTTAAAAAATAAGAGGGAAAAGGTATATATATGTACGCCCAGGTTTTTGCTAGATACACCCTTATTTATCGACTTTTCGGTATTAAAATAGCACTTATTAGTGCTATTCTAACACCAAAAGTTGAGAAAAGGGGTGACTTCGTCACAGTGAGAATTCAAGTTTAGGAATATCCAAGGTATGCAAAAACAGGACTTTGATTGTGGAGAAAATTATCACTGTAAATGCCACCTTTTATCCAGCGTCTTTTATGAACAGTTCAAAACCTACCTTCTCAACAAAGACCTTGTACGTACGGACACGTCGGACAAAGCATTTGAGGACGAAAATACCCCTGTCCGTACCTGCCATGCTAGTGAAAAGCAGGGGTATTTTCGTTCCAAAATGCTCTGTCCGTACGTATAAGGTCTAAGTTGGGAAGATAACTTTTGGAATCTTCATAAAAGACGCTGGTTAAAAGGTAGCGTTAACGGTGGTAATTTTCTCTTGATTGCGAGTCGGTGCTGGAAAAGCTCCGTGGGCCTTATCATGATGTATTTCTTTTATCCATTCCGTCCATCCATTGTTTCAGATCATTTTAGTGTATGATACTAAAAATTAGGGAGATCAAAATCTTAGGTGGACCACACTACAAGAAAAGGTAGTGATTGAACGCTCACCATTAAAAACTTCTCAGGGGCCACAAAAATTTTGTATCAATATGATATTTTTATTCTCCCTTCAATCAGGTCTGTCTGACCTTATCAACAGGTTGGATGGAAAATACAAATTACAGTGGGCCCTAGGAAGTTTTTAATGGTAACCATTAAATGACCACTGTTACATGTGGTGTGGTCCACCTGAGACTTGAATCTGCATAATTTTTGGTCTCAATCATTGAAATGATCTGAAAAAAAAATGGATGGACGGTGTGGATAAAACACATACATCATGTTGGGGTAACTATAGAAGGGTGATTGGGCACATGAGAATTTCACCTAAAGATTGTTCTGATGAACCAGTCTGTACAACTGGGACACATGGTTACCACGATCCATACCCGTATAGGCCCTACAAGGGATAAGGAGATTCCTGAAAATCTCCAAGATTAGACCTAGGAATAAACGGTTGATTGATTGAGAGTACTACATCAACAGTCCAAGTAGAAAGCAAAAGATCCAACGGCTAGGATCATCAATTTGGGAGTTTTTTTTAGCCAACTGACAGTCTCGATTAACGAATCATGGTCCCCAGCATTTGTACTGACTGGATGGCATCAATCTGATGCATTGTACATACATCATATATCAGATGCTTCACCTAAGAAAGCCCGCCAGGCCTCAAAACCAAGCCGATCCAAAACTCATGTGGGAGTGGAATCTCACCCTTGGTTTTCAGTGGGGTCCACTGAAGTTTTAAAACCTCCTGAATTTTGTCCTGACAGTTTATCCAAGGCAGATGAATGATCTGAATGGCCTTGATTCCATATATACAACACGGTGGGCCACACAAGTAAATAAACAGCGACTGTCTTATCTCATCTTCTTCCTTGTGCTGTGGCCCACCAGAATTTTAAATCTGCTTGATTTTTGTTCCAAAGGTAGTTTTCTGAGGTGAAGCATCTGATGGACGGGTTAGATGTCATAAAAAAAATTACGGTGGGACCCACTTGAGTTTGAGTCGCTTTGAAGATCTGTGTTCACCCAAAAATGAAAATGACGGAGAATAAGAATATGCGTACATGCATGTGTCACATCCGTACATGAGCTGACATGTGTGAGGGATGTCAATCTAGGTTGGGTTCCTGGGCTCGAATATTGGGTTGCGAGCTTGGCCCGTGTATCCAACCATCAGCACGAACATACACGTGTCACATCCACACGTGAATTGATAGAAGTTGTACGGAAATGGTTGGGAATGCAAACCTCCCTGTCTATTTGCCGGAAGCGGATTGGCTGTTGTACCACACACCAGCTATATAGCTGCTGTAGGTACGTGTCGAGCGAAGACGAGCACTGACGCTCCTCCAGCTCCGAGTTGTACGAACGGTCCAAAGGAGATCAAAGTTCCATGGGCCCCACAGTGATGTATTTATTATATCTACACTGTTCATATATTTTTACAGATCATTTTAGAGCATTATCCAAAAAAATGAATCATATCCAAAGATCATTTGGACCACAGTACAAATAGCAGCGAAGATAATGCTTTTCACCGTTAAACAATTCGTAGTGCCCAACATAACGTTTATTTTCCCTCCAATCTGTTCATAAGGTCACAAAGACTTGAACGAAGAGGAAAAACAAATTTCATATTGATCCAAAACTTTTGTGACCCTAAAAAGGGTTTCAATGGTAAAAGTTCAATCCCCTACTGCTTTTTGCAGTGTGGTCCACTTTAACTTTAGATCTGTCTTATTTCTCGGATCAAGATTTAGGACAAGTTAGCCAAATGGATGGACGGTTTGGATATAAAACATACCTTATGATGGGACCCACATAACTTGCTGACATCAATACACCAGCTATATAGCTGGTGTGTGGTTCACCAGCCAATCCGCTTCCCATTTGCCCGGGACATTTCAGGCAAGAATCAATATCCATAGGGTAGCATGTTTGTAGCTTAGGTGGGCCCACTCATGAAGGAATTTAATAAAGTCTCCCTAACCGTCCATCTTTTATGAACATTACGGGCCACCCAATGAGTTGTCCGTCCTTATTTGCCAACGTGATGTGTCTGCAAGATCTGATCCATTCTTCAGGTGGGACTCGATCATGTAGATGCTCTCTGCCTATAATCATGACGGAAAACTCATTACGTGGGCTCGTGATGTTCATAAAAAGATGGACGGCTAAGGAAACTTTGTTAAATTCCTTCAAGAACTTTATTTGTTTTGGACGCGGATTGCCTGGTCGGAAGCTAGGTGGGGCCCATTTTGATGTTTCTGAAAAATCTAATCCGTCCATCCATTTTGTCAGCTCATGTTACGACATGGGCTCAGAAATGAGGATGGTCCAAAACTATAGTGAGCCACAGGAGAGGAAAAGTAGGGATTGAACACCAACCATTGAAACATCCGTGGGGGCATGAAAGTTTTGGATCAGGCTAATATTTTTTTATTTCAGTTCTCCCCGATGAGAAAGACCTTATGAATGGTTTGGATTACATATAAACATCACGGTGGACGACGGGAAGGTTTCAATGGTGGACATTTCCCTCCCTATTTTTTCTTGTCATATGGTCCACTTGAACTTTTGATCTACCTTATTTTTGGTCTCATGTCCTAACATGAGGTAGCAAAACGGATGGAGGGTTGGTTTTCTCACGAACATCCAGTGGGCCCCACCTAGCTTTGGACCTATGGTTTCCGGTCGTTGCCAAGAAATCAGTCTACTGCACAGATCATGTAGGCCACTGTAACACCCCTGAAAATCGGGGGTTGTGCATACACTCGACTCCTGAGTTCCCGAGTATCACTTATAACCGATTTTCATTTATATGTGTTTAATCAGGTTTAAATGCGCAGCCTGAAATTTCCTGGAACATAAGCACAGCCAAACAAATCTACTAAAATGAAAGAGATCTATTATATATACAGATCAAAAAATATAAATGAGTCGCATAAGGCGTTGCCCAACAAAAACCACAAAAGAATAATATGTCCAAAAGAATAGATCTGAGCCCACTGCTCAGCGATCCAAATCCTGCCTATCAAGCCGATGGAGAGCAGCCACCCATCAGCTGGAAGTAAGACAGCTCATCCTCCTCGTCAAGACTCACACCGTCAGGCTCCTCGTACTCTGTGTCACCTGCATCTATAGGAGAGTTTGGTTGGTGTTTTAAAACACAATCCGAGAGGGAGTGAATGATCAACTCAGTGGGTACTATTTGTCTTAAGTTGTAACAAGCATCAGTTATATTATGAATTTAATGAAAAACAATCATTCATAAACACCTAATTAATCTTATTAATGCGCATGCATGACGGATGATATGATGCATGCCATCGCCACAATACTCCCTCGAGCAACTCCATCTAACGATCGGGTATGACCAACACTCCCTCAGAGCGACCTCGACTACCGAGTCGCCACCCTAACTAGTGCGATGCAATGTGATCATGTTAGCCGAGTTCTTAATTAAGTCCATTCATCCAGCAGGTTGGGGAATCTGATACACCCCACGTATCAATGCCCTCAACTAGTTGCAATGCTAAGGCCCCTTAACGCGCGAGGCTAAGGCTCCGCGATCATTGATCCAGTCGGGTTCCTCATCCCCAACTTCAAGCACATGGGGAGTTCGGAGAAATGGAATCGCTCGCGGTCACTACGGGGAAGCTCATCACCCCAACGTAGGCCGACAGCTCGGACACAGTGTCTCATTCCACCATGCCCGGCTCACGAGGTGGTGAATCAGCTCCAAGTGGTTATCGATGGGCTACAACGATTGTAAGGTGTTCCAGGTTTCATACATATATGAGCAAACAGGGTTAACAATCAAGATTGGCTAGTAAATAGACTAGACCACACGAGTCAGGCGAGCACGTGACAAACGACATCGGGTGCAAGAGACCTATGTAGTTGAACTTCTACCGCCCCTATGCACCCGCCCAATCCGCTGGTTTAGTCTTAGAATAATCTTACCAATGAGACTACCTTCTCTCCTCATGTTCCTAACCAACCCAAGGGTTTGACGGTGATCCATAACATACCAACTATCAAGGTTATCAACTAGCTTAACAGTATCATGGTTTCATACATCTCAACATATGATTCAGATACTCCTAACAAGCAAGCTATATCATCATGAACAAGGTGCATGTGAGTCGTGTGGGTTAGTGAGGAAGTTAAGCACTTGCTAAATCTCAAAGAATCAAAATGCACAAGAGTTAATGAATCATACGTGTTATGAAGCAACACCATATGAGAAAAATCAAACAAGACATGAACATGTAATCATCCATTTGTACTAAATCATGTGAGAGGCAAGAACAACACCATATGGGAACTAAAACATATAATTCCAACAATCATACGATTCATAGGTTTCTCTAGATTCTCTAAATACATCATCCAAACAAACAAAATCATTAGACTTATACTACAGTTGGTGCTAGACCACCTAAGGTTAATAGTTCGTACCTATGGATCGTTGAAGATTTGAAAAACGACATAGGAACGCCGAACTCGGTATCGATCGGCCGAAATCCTAAGACAATGTACTTGCATATTAGAATCCTATGTGAACCCGCCCTCAACATGAGGAATTTCTAAGAGATGAGGGTTTACCTACTTAATCGGTGGAGAGAGACTGTTCCGGTTGTGGATGAAGGATTTGTTGAGGAAGATGTGAGGAGTTGCAAGAATCGGTCTCCTTTGGGCCCCACTAGAGCTATGACCTACCTTCTTTCTTCTTCACTCTCCCTTCCTCTCTTCTTCCTTTTTTCTTTCTCCCTTTTCTCTCTTCTCTCTTTCCTTTTTCTAGGGCAAAATCGTATGGGGAGAGGGGTGCCCAAAAGAAGCCCCTTTTATAATGCTAGATTTGGTGCAAATGGCCCCAAGTGTTGGATTTTTACTATACTAGCCCTGTAGAAGGGTTTTTCTAACCTCTAGGGCCCACTATGGGGTGTACAAGTCGATATACACCATATGATAGTTAGCCCTAATGATGATCTACATATAGATACGATTGGCCCACCATTTGGATGTGTCAATCAACGGATATGATTGGAAGTCTGTTTAACGATCACCGACAGTCGATCGGGGCCACGGCTATACGGATATGAGCGAGGAAATATCATTACTCCACATGTGAAGTTTGGTCGTAAACCGACGGTCTGAAATCCTCAGTTTTGCATAAGAGTGGACAACTCAATTCACTTAAGTTTCAGCCTCTTCCTTTAAGGTATTTGCATTTCTCATGCACTCGTCCTTTGACTCAAGTTGAGCGGTTTTGGACAGCACCCAGGTCCGAATCCAGCGATGGACGTCAAGCCCAGCAAGACGGACATTACTATATAATTTTATAACTAGTAGCCCACCAACGAACGGTCTAGAGCTTGTTCGAAAAATTGAGACATTTCTGGAATGAATTAGGTATTGAAATTTCTCGGGGGCAATGATTAGAGTTTGGATTAACTATGTTTATAGTGTGGCCTATTTATAACTAGTGAAAGTGAAGGTTTAGTCATGATTACTCTAAACTGTTGGTTTTAGGCTACAAGAGTAATGGGATTGATTTGGTCTATTAGTCAAGATCTGGGCCTTATCTGACTCGACTTTGGTTAGATCTTTAATTTAGTTATGATTGTCTTGATCAATTAGCGCTGGTTCGATTAGATTTGAGTCCTATGTGAGTAAATCATGGGGCTAAAGTTGATGTTCAAGTGATCGGACGGATTCCTTGGCTTCCCACGGTTGATTACTCGGACTTGTGCGGTTCTTTACTAGTTCCACCCGTGTATAAACTATCATTAAGTGTCAATGGTCAGTAAGTGATAATATAAGTTAATTACATTAAAAAAATTAAGGATTTTTGGAAATCCAAAATAGTGAAAATCCAGAATGTTACAGCCACATGTATTTTATCTCTGTCTCTAATAATTGTATATTTTTCTCATAAATGTGCTGAGTCCAAGTAGACCTCACGAAATGAACGGCCTGGATCTTGTACAAAATTTTCACGTGTGCTATGAACCGCATCTTTTTGCACAGTGTGCCCTGGTTTTCAATTCAATCGAGCAATCCTAACCATTCAATTCGAATATTTGTTTTTTCCTATCGCAGATATTTTTCAGCATAGCTATTACATGACAGGGGACAACGACCCAACGGTCTGGATTGCTGGAACCACACGCCCCAGTCATGAAAATTGAAAACGCGTGTACACCATACAAATATGCAGGTCACGTACATCACACAATTCCTGTGGTGTCTATACGGGACGCGGATTGCGTGTCCCCAGATCCGACAGTCCATGCAGGGGCTTGTGGGCCTCACCATGATGTATGCGTTTTATCTACGCCGTCCATCCATTTTATAAGATCATTTTAAGCATGAGTCCAAAAAGGAAGAAGATGAAAGGTTCAAGTGGGCCATACCACATAGACCTCGATGAAGGGCAAAAACAATATCAACAGTAGGCGTTCAATCCCCACTATTTCCTGTGGTGTGGCCCACTTAAGATTTGTATCTGCTTATTCTTTGGTATCATGCCTTCAAATAATCTCTGAAAATGGGTGGACGGCGTGGATAAAACATATGCTCCACGGTGGGCCCCACAGAGCCCCTACCGGACTCGTCTACAGTTCTAATTATTTCGTTTATATACGTAACCAGGCCAGACTCTATGTTAGTTCACCACCATTTTGAAAATGATTTTGGCTCATCACGGTCACCTGTGGCAGTGACCTAAGCTATCCAGACCACCCAAAATGTGGGTCCCATGGGGATGTAGCATACTATAAAAACCTAAAACCGCACCGATCAAACAATCCTAACCATCCAATTGATGGCCAAAAATCAGATGATCACCATTATCTTCTCAGTGTAGTTTTTATGTTATGCTCCATCCACGATCGGATCAGCAATTTGGACGGTCTGGAGTTTCCGTAAAAGTATGCCACGTGTATGGTTCTAGACTCACCGCCATTTTTTATTTTTTATTTTTTAAAAAAAGAAAAGCACTGACAACTACCTTTTTTCTCCTTTTATATAATACACATGAATCTCTATCACAGACTCCAAGTAGATATACTAAAATATGGTGTATATGAATCTATGTCCAAGTGAATACAAGGAATTTTTTTCATAGGGTTGATGGAATCATATCCAAAAAGCAAATATCGTATCATACACATATGTCCAGTATATTGGCTCTCTGATCAATGGCTGGGAAGACAGGCCCAAGAAGAATGAATGATGGTTTGTGCTCTCCCTTGAAAAACACCAGCACAAGACAAATGGAGTATGTACAACAGTAACATGATAGTTTACCATCATTTTTCAGTCAGTGTCTTTTCTACCGTACACGTGGCAGTTGTATTGGCAATCGTGAGCCAATTTTAAATTGTGATGCTGATTGGGTGGATGGGTCTTTCTCATGAAAATTAATTTCAATATGGAGCTATTGAATGGATGGTTGAGAATAAGATGGCAGACGGTTTATCTTGGATGGGCCGAATTGGATCGTGAATATCATTTCGATGGTGTGATTTTCTGGCTACCTTGCATCCATGGTGGGGTACGTGATTTCGACGGTTCGGATTGGGGTATATGTCTACCATGGTGAAGTGGACGGCTCACCCAATTTCAAAATGGTGGTGGATTATCTCTTGTAGTCTATACCCGATCAACAAAACCAACAAGTGGGTCCTTTTACTTTAGGCGAGACTTTGATACTCGGCAGATTGTGATGGTTGATACTCAGGCACTGTGAAATTGTATGCTCTGAATACTGATAACTTAAATTCAACAGTCCATATTATGCGTCGTAATTTGGATAGACTGTAAACGAAAAACTTTATGAACTGATTGATTGATGGACTTGTTGGGGATTTGTGCTACCGAATCACACAGATCTATATCTAGAATAGCAATCCAATGGCACCAAGTAATCACAAGAGAATACAAAGATTTAACGTAGAAAATCCTTTTAGAAAAAAACCATGGCACAAAGCGACAGAATTCCACTATAAAAGCATAAATTACAAAGAGAAAAGGACTTACCAGATTCGAACAACCTTAAATCTCAATCTTGCTACACCCTTTAGAAACCCTAAAATCCTTTTAGAAACCCTTGAAAAATTTTTAGAAAGCCTTAGCATGCCCTAGAATACCCCTAGGGCCCTATTTATAGCTTAGGAAACTCCACTTACGTACCTAGTTTGAAAAATTCCGAAAATCGCATTAAATTTATGAAGTCCGCGCGTGGGCTACGTAACCCTTGACTAGTCAAGCCTAACCCTCGACTGGTCAAGCATCCCGGATATCCAAAAAAAATTATGCTCGCTGGACTTCGAGTCGAGTGGACCTCGATCGGTCGAGTGGACCCTCGACCAGTCGAGCCAGTCCCTCGACCGGTCAAGCAGCGCAGTGATCAGAAGATTTAAGATATCTGTTTTACAACAATCTCCACCATATTTTCAATCTTCAACCGTGTAGCTTCTAGACCACTTCTTTTATCTCTGCATCTCATCAGAGCTTCTCGTACACACTTCGTCCTTCTTTTTCGTCATCGTCAGCCCAGAGAAGTTGTACAGAACTTATACTTCTCTGCAGGAACGTTATAAGTAAGCATGTCTGCCGAATCAGAATCCACGTGCCCAACCACCTTTGCTCATGTATTATCAAAAGAAAAGACATAGTCTTCTTACAATCTCACTACTACCTAATATTGGTTGTCGGGGTATTTGCTCACAATATTGATAGCCTGTTAAATAACTGGTCTAATCCAGACCATGGTATGCACTGCTAACCGCATTCGAATAAGGCTCATAAAATATATCCTGCTTTTCCTCATCTATTTTGGGACATGTCTTGAGGAAAACTTTAAGAAGAAACGCATAGGGAACGCTCTCTGGCTTTGTCTGGTCCATCACATACTTGATCAATACCTACCCAAGGTATTCTGTCTGAGATAATCAAAGCCTACTCCTCTTCCAGTCTCAATGCTGAGATCCATTTTTGCAGCCCCCTGATCCTTCATCCTGAATGTCCTACTTAACCAAGTCTTCGGTACATTGATTTCAGACATGTTATAATTGGCGATCTACATGTCATCAACATATAATACCTGAATCACCATGAAAGAATCAAACCATTTGCCTTGGCGACAAGTCGTACCATGACCTCCTACAAAGTCATTTTCTCAGCCCCTTTAAACTTCAAACCACTCTGGTTGCTTCATGTATATCTGCTCTTCCAATTTCCTGTACAGAAATGCAGACTCCACATCCATCCTTCTAGCTCAAGATCACATTGGTCAACCAACGTCAATCACAGATCTAATAGACACCTGTTATACCGTCGGCGTGAATATCTCTGAGAAACTAATCCCTTCTCTCTGAGCATAACCCTTCGCTACCAACCTCACTTTGCATCTATATTGTATCCTCCTGAAAATCCACCTGCATCCAATTATTTTTCAGCACACTGGAAGCTCCACCAGCTCCCATGTGTCGATCTGTTACAATGAGTTCATCACATCGCCCATAGTCACCTTTAACTTCTCAGCACGAGGTTCACCTAGAGCTATCTAAATAGAAAACGGATCCCCTGCGATATTGGAGTCGTCCATGTACCTCGTCGATATCTTGCGATTATGTTGTGTGATTCTTCTCACAGGTGGATGCTCCACTTGTTCTGTATCCCTGTCCACGCGTCTTAGCCTTCCTGCCCCGCCCGCTCATGTGGCCACACCCAACATGCCACATACGTCTACATCCACTGCAACTCCACCTTTTGAAGTGCTCCCGATCAACCTGTACACGTTACTGAGTTGTTGCACTTTCATGATTACCTATGTCCCCTTAGATACCTTAAGAGCATCATCAATACATGTGAACTTGCAGCCCATTACCTCAAGTGCACCAAGAGAAATCAGATTCTTCTTCAAATCAGGAATGTGTCTGACTTCAGTTAAGGGACGATCTACCCCGTCAACCATTTGATGTGCACCAAACCAACAACCACAACATTACAGGCAAAACTATTGCCCATAAACACCTGTCCATTATTGCACTCCCTATAGCTGGTGAACCAACTCTGATGAGGAGTCATGTGAAAGGATGCCCCTGTGTCTGAAATTCACTTGCCCCTACGATCATCATATGGCCATCTAATCGTAGATACAGACAAAACATTACCATCACATTCACTCGATCCATTTGATATGGCAGCATTGGCCTCCCTATACGAAGCCTCAGAATCTTCTCTCTTAGATTTAGGATCTGTACAATCTTTCTTCACATGCCCTTTCATCCCATAGTTCCAGCACTTTGCATTTCATTTACCCTTGCCCTTGGATTTGGATCTAGAACCTAAAGAACATGTACCTTGTTAAGAATTTCTACCCCTTGTAAGCAGTACATCAGAAGATATCCCTATGTCGACATTAAGCTTTCTCATAGCCTTCCCTTGAAGGGCTGAGATAACAATGTCAACACTCAGGATTTATTCGTGGAGCACATTCTGTCCTTGAATGACTTATAAGACGTCGGAATAGAATTCAGCAACATACATGTTTGTTCTTCATCTTTCATCACTTCATCCATATATAGCAATTTACAAACCAATTTATTGAAGTTGCTAATGTGAGCCTCCAGATCTCCACCCTCTGTCATCTTAAAGTTATACCACTTCCGCTTCAAGTGTAGGCAATTTTCAAAAGATTTTTTCACATAGACATCCTCTAATTTTGTCTATAACTTAGCCGCAGTTTTCTCTCTCATGACATTGTAGAGAACCTCATCCGTGAGACATATACGGATCGATGATAAAGCCTTCTTATCAAGAGTATCTCATTCATTATTAGTCATAGTAGACTTTCACTCCTCAAGAGCACCATTTTCACTTTGATTGATTAAGGAACTGATCATCTTGATCTTCCATAACTCAAAATTATTTTTCCTTAAGTACTTCTCAATCTCATACCTAGTGCTTGCCATTATTACTAATCCCTCATATTCAGATCTGTGCCCCAATGATTGCTTTGATATCACTTGTTGGGGATTTGTGCTGTGGAATCACACAGATTTAGATTTAGGATAGCAATCCAATGGCACCAAGTAATCACAAGAGAATATAAAGATTTAACATGGAAAACTCTTTTAGGAAAAAACCACAGCACAAAGCGACAGAATAAGCATAAATTACAAAGAGAAAAAGACTTACGCGATTCGAATAACCTCGAATCTCACCCTTGCAACACCTTTTAGAAACCCTAAAACTCTTTTAAGAACCCTTTAAAAACTTTTAGAAAGCCTTAGCATGCTCTAGAATAGCCCTAGGGACCCCTATTTATAGTTTAGGAAACTCCACTTACGCACCTAGTTTGGAAAATTCCGCATCAAATTCACGCAGTCCGCGCGTGGGCTACGTAACCCTCGACTGGTCAAAGAACCCCTTTGACCGGTTGAGCCTAACCCTCGACTGGTCGAGCGTCCTGGATACCCAAAAAACTATGCTCGCTAGACTTCGAGTCGATAGGCCTTGACCAATCGAGTGGACCCTCGACTAGTCAAGATAGTCCTTCGACTAGTCGAGCAGCGCAATGATCAAAAGATTTAAAACATTTGTTTTACAACGGGACATTCAATTAACGGTTGATATGAATATATGCAACGGTTTGGATTTAACACATAAATGGTCACCAATCAAAAGTTGGGATTGTTCCATGAAGTTAAATTTTAGATGATCAACTGCATACAGTGATTACCATAATTTGAATGATTAAAAATTGAATCATATATGCCACGTGTATGATCTATGAGCATCTGCGTATCAACCATCACCTTTGCCAGAGTACCTCGTAACACCCATGTTCCTTTTCTTTTCTTTTATTTTTTGGCATACATATGCATTTTACATGTTGGACTGCTGATTTACTGTCAAACCAACCTATAATTTCCATCCTATCACGTGTGTGCGACATCCCATGCATCCAAAAGTTTATCCCATCGGGGGAAAATCATCATCATCTATCAATCAAGTGGCCTACAACTGTACTTTCTAACTATATCAACTGCTATATTTTTTTTTAATGATGAGACCCACTCAATTTGTAGATCTCGCTGATTGTTTCCATCAAGTGATCCTCAACGTTGATATAATCTACTGGACATGTTGGATATTTTACAAATTCATTATTTAAAAAAATATTCTATACTTGAATGGTAATTCCTTGTCCAACTAGTTGCACGTGAGCATTTCTCACCTGTTACAAATATGAATGTAAGGATGCGTATTTCCTACCAGTAAATACTGAAAAGGTTTAAAGTCCAACCAGTTGGACTACACGCTATGGTTCTCTGAGAAAATAACTTCCAACTTATGAAGTAATGAAAAAATCCAACCCTTCCAATGGGTTGGGCCCACTATAATGACGTAACATCCTAAAAAAATTACTACTAAATCCGAGTACATTTTCACACAGTATCAATGGAAGACTGTACAAACCTAACATATATAAGGTCCTATGTACAAACCTAACATATATAAGACTCATTAACATATACAAGACTCATTACTTGTTTTCGCAAATCATGAATAGGCGTCGTTGTGAACCTATTTAATACGAACACTTATCTGCGCCCATGAGAAGTTTCGTGGTTTAACTAATTGCAGAAATGCCCCATGATACCCAACCTAGATTTAGACCACTCGTTTGTGGTCTACTAAACTCAATACTATAGAAAGGGATTTGTATCGCCAGGCTTGATGTCCATCATGTACATTGAGCCAATATTGCGTCTAGGATCGCCCATGTTGAACTCACAAGCTGAGTGCTCTGAGCGCGCGAGTGGCCATTGAACTTAAATTAAAAGATATTTTTCACTTTCGATCCAAGTTGTGACTTTCAGACTATTACTTTATATCAAGATCAAACTTAAAACACTAACTTAAGATAATATCCTGCAAGTATTCTTTTAGCCATGGTCCCGATCAACCATCGGTAATCGTCAAATTAAGTTAGTACCTTATTCGTTGATCAATACATATAAATGTCGGAGTCATCGTACATTTGCGTAGATCCTTACTAAAGTCACTCCATAGTGTAGATCAACCCTTACACCCTCCTATTGGCCTCAATATTGAAGATTAACCTCTCATGGGGCTAGTGTCCATAACCCTGGCGATTGGGGCCATTTGCACCATTTTTTTTATGCTATAAAGGGGGCCTTAAGGGCAGCCCTTTACTTCCATATGAATTTTAGCCCTAAGAGAGAGAGAAGAGAAGAAGAAGAAGAAGGAGGAGGAGAGAGAGAGAGTGTGTGCGTGTGTGTGTTAAGGTGGTGGATTGAGAATCGAGCCATTCTTCCTAATTGAAGTCTTCTTAGGTTAAAGTATATGAATCTCACAATAGCCTTGACATTTGATTAGGTATCCGGTGGTTGTCCGTAAACTCTAATACTAAAAGTGTCATAAGTTGCATAAAATCCTCCTAAAATGGGAACTATTCTCCTAGGTTTCCTTTTATCAACCCTTGAGGGTGATAGACCATTATTTGTCTTTTATTTAGTAGAAATCTATATACTAATATTGTCTTAAATTCCTTACGCTTGTAATTTCCAATATTAATAGTAATAATAGTTAGCATATGTGATAAAATACTTGCTCTTTGTAAAATTTATCTTGTTAAAGTTTGTTTACGATTTATGACGATAATCGTTAACGCCAAATGGTGTTTGGTGTATATCTAGCCTTGGGCATGTTTCATGCAATTTTGTTGTGACTTAACTACGGTCACTTGTGAATTCATATTGATGTACCTTGGCATATATTGCTTTGTATTGATCTAAGCTTGATATACTGGTTAATGTCAGTATAATACTATATTATTGTTTAAGTATACTTTATAAATTCAATTATTGTGGAGAGAGATCGAGCCTTGCTAACTCATTAAAGCAAGGGGATGGCCGCCAAAATTAACCATCCTCGAGCACTGATGAATGCTCGTAGTGATCATCGAGCACCGATGAATGCCACGACCTTAACAGGTTGTCAATGATTTTGGTGGTGTGCCCTCTCCACATTTAGGGGTTGAGTAACGACATTTGTCTTAGTTATGATTGTCCTTGGGTGACGAGCCCTATTATAAATCTGACTGAGTTGTATGAAATATTGGGTGATGAACCCTAAATTGGATCAAAGGGCGCTAGTGGAGAGTTATCTAGTACCGCAACAAGCTATGTGATCCACATATAAGCCCGCGATAAGACAGCGGTATCCTAACTTCACCAACTTTCTGTTTGGAATTGGGAATAATAACTACATAGCTAACCATGCATACTATAAATTTGTTGTGTTGTGCCGCAGGCTAACCATTACACATATGTTGACATCCTCACTAGTAATAGTGTTGATGTTGTTATTTACCATTGTTGTTGATTCTGAGGCATGCATATGCATTTCATGTCATTCATGCATTTAAAGAACTAATAATAGAAATTATCTGTTTTGTAATGCTATCATTGCCTATGTCTGATTATGTCTGGTAACATGTAAAACTTTTGTTAATAGTAGCATCGACTTGATCACTCACTCTCACATGGGACGATGTTTTAAAACACCAAACAAATGATTTTATCGACGCAACTACCTTTGAAGAGGATTCCTACGTAAAGGAGTATGTGAACCCCGAGGAGAAATTCTCATATTTCTAGTATGCAGATGATCAGCTGTAACTCGGTACAGTTTGAATATCGAAGACTTTATTTTGATTACTTTGGGCTGGGTTTACACTTTTCTATTCTTTTGGACATATATTATATCGCCAGCTGGGTGGACTCGATGATGTGATGTTGTATAGTTGTATATCTTGAATTTGTCTGCTTATTTTTATAATCATGATGATATACACTGTTTAAATTAGCTCTTAAGAATGCTTCTAACATTCAAGTAATCGTACAAACTAAACATGCTTTCACAGAGTGAAAAATGACACCCAGAATATCAGGAATCAAATTGTGCTTGACCTCTAAAATTCAAGGTATTACAAATGATCACCTGACATAAAAATGTGCCTTCTACTAGTCAAGTGGTTCACACCTAGAGAACAATGTAGAGCCATTGATATAAAAAGAAAAAGAAAAAGAATAGAGAAAAATCTGCCATCTACTAGTCAAGTGGGCCATCCTATTAGACGGATTGGATTTTGCAAGCATAGGAAATATTAGAATGTATCCACTAGATGAACTGTGGCTTGTGGTCCAACCGGTTGGACTTAAGACCTTCTCCATAATTATAATATAATTAACAGCATCAGCATTGGTGAAAATAGACCCAGTCTGTACAAGGTTTGTAGAAAAAGCTTATTCTACAGCTTCACTTGTATGGCCCACTATGATCTGTGAACTGAATATTACCCGTCCCGCGGGTTCACCCCACCAAAATAGTGGTACTCACCAAAATTAAGGCCCATCCAACCATCATGTGGACCACAGCATTTTAGTAGTTTTTGGGTGAATTTTTCTATATTATAACCACCTACTCAGTGTACAGACCTGATTCTTGGGTCATCCCATGACCAAGGTGGGGTTCACTTGATGGACGGATTGGATGACATACAAACAACAGGTGGACCCCACACAAATAGTTGAACAACATTTCTAGGAATAGGTGGACAACCCTTTACACACAGGAGAATAAGAGCTGTCGGAAAAGCTTTTTTCCTGCAGATGGTTGCAGAGGATCCTGGTTAGAAATTAGAATACAATGGGGGTAAGAAAATGCCAAGAGGAAAAGGTCCAACGGCCCAAAATTCCTATGTCTGAAGGGACCCTCTTAAAAACGCATGCCCATCAAGCTGACACATACATACACATTCTCTCTCTCCTCTCTCTCAATGGGCTCTCCTTTTCAAGCTACAAACATGGATTCTCTTTGTCAGTACAAAGCCCATCACTTCTCTCAAGGGATAGTACTTTTTCTTGGCCACCTTTTTCTCTTTTGTGGCCCATTTCCATCACAGGCCTTGGTTTCATTTTCATCTTTTTGCATGGGAATTGAGCAATCCACATACTCAAATCCCAAAGTAACCACATCCCAATCTCACCATCTTCTCACTTACACACGTGCTAACTTTCATAGTAAATCCTGTTCATCAATTCAATGGGCCCCACTAGTCCAAAAAAAAATCAGTTGTAAATATTGACCAATGATCCACATGTAAGATGAATGTATGGAACGGATGGTGTTTTGAATTTCCTGGTTCTTTCTCACATGAAATTTCATGGTAAGGCCTATATGAAGAACGGTCCTGATCTAATATATACGTGGCAATTTGATGGATACTCGCGCGAGTAGCTATGGAATTGCCATCATTGCAAGGTTGTGGGTAGCTTTTGTCTTTGTTTAGTCCTTTTTGATACTGCTGCAGGAATGTCTCAAGCATGAGAGCTTTTAACTTTTTTACCTTTCAGAATGTTAGCTGCAATTCGCGAGAGTGCACTTCGAAACTTCACACTCACCGCACGTGGTAAATAGGCATACATGCGAGAGATCAGATCCGTTCATGAGAGGAATTCAGCAACGTAGATGGTATATATAAAAATTAGGCTTATATGATCAGCACCACATATATATTATCACTGTTTATATTCTGCATAGAGGTGTGGCCCACCTGATAACAATATTTGCTTGATTTTTTATGCAAAAACAACTACACGGTTACGATCTCCCCATACAAGCCCATGAGATCTTACACACGTGTGACTGGTTTTGATACGTGTGGGAAAGAGTGCACATGAGCGAGTGCGATCAGCAATTCTCGTTCCTTTTTTTTTAATTTTAAATTTTTTTATTTTCCACTTCTCTTGGATTTGGATTCTTCGGACTGAATGAATGGGCAATCAAAAGACAAAGCTGCACGTGATAGGCATGTGCTGGGACACAGTCATCATGACCCTCCTTTTCTACTGTTGGAACTTGTCCTTTGCTTATTAACGGCCTTAATTTGCATTTTATCCTAATGATGTTTTCTTGGGAGTCGTTGCTGATAGTGGGCCATGCTTCTTTGATTTGAAAATTCTTCATTTTGAAACGAGAGAGACGCATTTGATTGATATTTTATAGAGGCTGGTTTCCCTGCAAGTCTTTGTAGTGTATTCTAGATGCTGTGCATGGGCCCACCCATTGGGGTGTGTTTGTGACATCCAACCTGTCCATCCATCATGATGGCCCCACCATGAAAGTTGGATGCCAATCCAACGGTGGCCCACGTGAATTAAAAGATTTTTAGATGATTATTCAATTGTTTTTATGATGGGGCCAGCCCTGATGTGTAGATGTTATTTGACCGTGCATTATATGAGTTCCACTATGATGATGAGATACCCTATAAATCAGGACTATAAGTTCATAAGGTGACCACACCTTATAAAAGAATAATCGACTGTTCTAAAAAACCTTTAAGTTCACATGGTGGCTCACATGATGGTTAGATTGACCTGATGATTTCTAAGCACATCTTGTAATGCATTATGCGGAATTGTAAGGATCATGTTGTGCATCGGATATGGAGATCTAAAGATGTTATTGATATAGGCTATTCCTCTCCTTATACCCTTAGAAAATCTATGATGGGATTGTTGCTTCTATTGGTGGTGTTGGATTGGGCACCCAGCCTTGATTTATAATGCAGACGGTAGAGGAGTTTGAAACCCATTAAAACTACTCCTCCTAAAGGCTCCACACGAATTTACAATCCTAGTTCTACCAAGACACTCTATGCGTATCGTAGTAGTAACACACCGCCTCTTACATAAATTCTGGATGCATCACAACTTAGTGAGGCCCACTGGTATACCTAATCATATTATTCAACCCTTAGGACAATCCAGACTATTGATCGATAAGGCTCACGTTATAGAGTTCTTACACGTCTGACTTTCGTGGTGAGATGATCTTTATGAATAGGTTGGATGATGGGCTCCACATGCAGCTCTTGTAAATAAGATCCATTTGTGAAGGTAGGAGGTGTCTCCTTAGCTTGACTCTTAAGGCTGGCCCGTTGGGTTTTTTGGGCTTGGCCAGCTTCAGGCCAGACTAAGGACTAAAAACCTTTTAATAACTGGGTTTGGGCTCAAGACCAAAAATTAAGCCCGTTTAATAACCAGGATGGGCTCGAGCTTCGTTTAGCAGCCCGGTCGGCATGGCCCGTTTAAGATTTCAAGGGCATTTTTGTTTATTTTTGGTTGCCATTGAAAAACTAATCAAATCCTTCCATGAGAAAAGGCCCACCGAAAGTTGTCCTCGATCGGTTCGTTAAGGTCCCCACCTTCATGGGGATATCGGCAACATCCCCAAACCTTTTAAATGGCACATGGGATGACCTATCATCAATCCGAACCATTCATTCATCTATAGAATCACAACAATTGGATGATCTTAACCCTACGGAGTCGATTTGTTTATGACCCAAACTGTGTTGTTTATAAGCCATAAATCACATGGTTAGAATCATCAAATCAAAGTGTTACTTTAGAATCATGAGTAAATACAAAGTGGGATCTATCTGATAAATGTTTGAAGATGATAATGGGACCTATTTTGTCTCTCTAGTCAATCTTAACCATCCATTTCCATGTTACTGATCTGGCACTTAGGATCACCTGATTGGCATGATTTTCACACCATGGCTTGCTCCTAGTTGTATGAATGAATAAACAGATCCTATCCACAATAGATCACTTGCGTGTCATTTAAAAGGTTTCGGGACAGTAGAAAAACCGTTTAAAATTAAATGATTGTGTTTTTTATTTAGATGTGATATTCAATGCACTACAAATCTGTTCACAAAGGATTTGCTACTCGACTCTTTTACATTGTCAGATAGTCCTCACATCCAAGGGCCCGTTTGGATGTGCTCTCAAGAGGGGTGTTTGACACGACCTAGACACCGGTTTGAGCTAGGACCTGTTCGTTTTATCATTTGGGTGCGCTCTTGCAACCCCGTTTGATCTCTCACTGTTCGAAAACCAATCGGATTGATTTTTTGGAGAATTGACTAACAAAGTCAATATGCATTTGCTTTCACATATGAACAGAACGAGCCGTGTCTCCAGAAGAGGGAAATGGGTAATAGATAACACTATCTGCTGATTGATATCTTAAATCTATAAATTAGAAGAAATGGGTAATAGATAACACTCTCTGTTTATTGATATCCTAAATCTATAAATTAGTAGGTCTATCGATGACAATTCGTTACCATCGAGCACACTTTGATGCGATCAAAGCCTGCTCAATGCCATCATAAAAATCTAGAATTTCTCATATTGGTTGTTGGACACTTTAAGTGTCTTATTCGATGTCATCAAAAGAAGTTCGATGTCATCGAAGGTTGTTTGATGACATTGAAAGCCTCCTTGATGCCATCGGAAAAATCTGAAAAATTCATGATTTATCGCCGGAACGTTTTGGTGTTTAGTTCGATGACATCAAAAAGGGGTTCGATGCAATCGACAATCTATCATCCCATCAAAGGTGCCATCAAACGATCGAGTAGAGCTACGCAAAGTTGCGTATCTACAGGATTTGTTTTCAATTCCGATTGTGATTCTCTTAGAGGCTATAAATATGGGTGTAATCGGGATTTATGGGGTATCCAAGAGCTTTCTAATTCGTTCATAAAGTTCTCGAGGGTTTGTAAGGAGTTATTTGAGGCTTATTCGAATCAGGTATTCTTTCTCTCTCTTATAATTTCTGCTTTCGTAGTGATATTTCGCGCTTTGTGCCGTGATTTTTTTCTCCAAAGAGTTTTTTCATGTTAAATTCATCGTCTTTGTGATTGAGCTTGACTAGGTTATTGGAATAAATTCAGTCTTTGTGATTGGGCTTTGATTGGGTTATTGGAATAAATTCAGAGTCTTTGTGACTGGGCTTGATTGGGTTATTGGAATACTTTGCTTGATTCATCTCCGCGTGCTTCCGCAATCCCCCAACACTGTCTTCATGGTTTGACAGATCATTCGAAACTGGTACATATCAGTATCACCTATTATGAACAACATGGTGCATTGGCCTGTATCCGCCTGAGACAGGCAATAGAGAGGCAATACAGAGCAATACAACCCGTATCGGTGGTGACGGATACAGTACACCGAAACCAATTTGCAAACCATCAACTGTTTTGCATTATCTATTACCCATTTCCATCTCTGACTTGGTTTTTTATATACTATCAAATGAGAAAATGATCCCATACTGGCATTGTATGTGAATTAACAGTTCTACATGAAGTCAAGAGCAAAATGTAGATTCGTTTTGCATTATCTATTACCCATACAGCCAAAATGCCCAAAATCACCAGCTCAACAAAGACGGACAGAATAAGGAAAAAAAAAATTTAAGGAGAATTTCTAACTATAAATTCATCAGTAAAAATTACATATACCATCAAACGATCAATCCAAGTTCCAACATAAATCAAGTAATAAAACCTCATTGAAGCCTATACCACAATAAACTTCTCATCTCTACAAGAAGCGTTTGGCAAGAGAAATGAAATGATTGAAAAATCAAGAGAAATGAAATGATTGAAAAATCAATAATAACATAACCCGGCAGCTTCAATCTATATTACAATTCCTTCACATCCAAGAACTCGAATGGCCATGATCTCCGTGACTCAAATGCCATCTATTGAAGCAACAAATGTTACTGAAGGCTTCGGTTCTTTAAACTGACTGAAGCCTGCAAAGTAAGAATCAAAGAAATATTTGACAATCAAAAATTTAGACTGGTGGACGATGCCTGATGTAGTCCTTAGCAACTTCTTTCCTGCCAAAGTGCCAGGATGGAAGCTTCCTCAGTTCATCTGATAGTCTCCCTCTGGTGATGTCGAGGAACGATTCTGAGCGGGTGGGCCTCTGTATTGAAGACCCATTCATCGAAAGAGATGAATGAGGGAGGAGAGAATAGGAGATAAAGATACTTAAGTGTCTCTGCAAGAAAGAAGCTTTGCATGGTATTGTCCTTTACACCTGTATTAACCTGAAAACCCAAAAATCAGAGGGACAGGATCATTAGCAGAATGACAAAAGGGTTCTGCCTGGTTTAGGGAGCATTTGGTTGCATCAAAATATCTTGGTATTTCTTGATTACTCAGTCTAATTTGGTGCAAAATTTCATGATGTTTCATGATATTTGGTGCAGCCAAACAGACCTTTAGCCATTTCCTGTTGGCCTATGCAGTGTCCTATCAGAGAAGGATCCCCATATGTTGCATCTAAAAGATTTATGTGCACAATGGGTGACTGTTCCACAAAATGTGATGGGATTCAGGTTCAGAGTAGGGAAGCGTCGATTTTGAAATATTGGCAAGTGTGAAAGAAAGGAACCGGGAGCTGGAGCACAAGTCCAATGTGCAAGTTAGAAGCTGGAGTGCCAACTTGGTAGAAGTTTCGTGCTACAAAGGTGCAATCGAGGCATGGTATTAAAAAAAGGTCAAGAATCAGCTTGTATCAGCAAACACGTAAAGGAAATAGTCATCCCCATTATGCGATACAAGGTGAATCGGTCTGTTATGAAAAAATGGTCCATATCGGCCAATATTGGTTGATACAGCCTGATATGGCCTGCATTGGCACCATTACACGGCTGATGCAGTCATAAAGGGCCCATTTTGAAAAATAAAAATAAAAAAATTTACTGTCAGTTTCTTACTTGCTTCCCACTTTTTCTTTATTTCAACCATGAAGGAAGCCTAGAAACTATTTACAACTAGATCTAGGCCTATTCTGAGTATCAAAACACAAAATTTGAGTAGATACAATGAATCGAAGCGGAGTGGACCATTTTGGAAAATATCAAAAGGGCTAAACCATCATCTTTACTTCTGTTTGTACATGTGTGTCTCGCATTTATAGGAATTGGGCCCTAATCTACATGTCCAAAACCAAAAAAGAATTATATTGGGATTCTCACATTTTTTAGAATTTTACTAATAATTTTTAAGATTTTTTCCCAAAAAGGGCCATTATAGGGGCCGTATTGCATCGACCAGCAAGCTAGCACAATATGCTGGCTGATACCATTATGAAATACCTTGGATCAAGGTCACTATAGAAACTTGTAGCCCCTGAATTGTGCATTTTTATACGAAACTTAGACATGGACATGTTGTTGAGTCAGAAACAGATCTATATGCACAATACATTAAACGACATAAACAGTATATGCATAATACCAACAAGCCATAATCGAAGCTTTTCCTTGATACCCGCATTGTCTTGTGCCCATAAAAAATGTCTGATATGTGTATCCAGTACGGTACCTACCTTTTCTTCTTCTTTTTCTTTTTTAATGAACTATATCAAAGTTAAACTGTAAGATTCAGCTTTGGATACAGTACTCATTTTAAAGAAATCCAAGAAAAAAAAAAATATCGCTCATTATTCCTCAAAAAAGATGAACTAATCCAGCCATATCAGCAGGAAAAGATTTCTCGGTAGTTCACTACCCACGTTTCATGCCAAGAGACATTAATTGGATGATTAGGTTTTATTTTCAAAATGATGACAATTTGATCAGATCTGAGAGGAGATGCATCTATTTTCATAAACACATGCACATCTCACTGAAGATCATGGAACGAGCCATTGGGAGAAAATGGAATCTAAAAAAGTTAGAAGTAGAAGATTTGAGGAATGCTTACGTCCTTCAGTCCAACATAACCCGAATCTATTCGAGAGTTCTTTTCGAATGCTTGGAATATGTTCCAACCCCATTCCTGGTATGTTTTGTTTCCGGTGAAACGCCAAAGGTACATGAGTGATTCGACTGTCTCTGGTCTAAGTATGTTCCATGAAGTACCAACATTCATATCCTGTGAAATTATACAGCTATAATCAGATCACAATCTCGTTACAAGATAGAACCTCAGGAGAAAAAGTATCCACAACCTGTCCATCATGGAAGTAATAGTTTTCTCCTGCCAATTTTGTTGGAGTCGACTGATAGAAATTGTAACAAGTCCATGCAAGCTGCATGAGGAAAGAACTTTTCAGTTCAAGAAGGATGCAGGAGAAAGAAAGAAAGTCCAGTCTAGTTGAAAAGAGTAGAATCTGTCCAAGAAAGCCAATTATACGAGTTCTGCAGCAGAGAAAAGATTTGCATTCTAGAGTAAGGTGCGGGCAAAATCATGCTTGATATTTATATAGGATCCTTCCATTTATGTAAATGTAGATGCATTTCGATGGGAAGGAGTGATAATATACATCCAGTGCACCTGAAAGGAGAATCTGTCCCCCCACTTTCTATACCATACACATGGCGTATGCTTATGATGTTCCAAATTCATTCATCCCAACAAGCATGAATAGGGATCATAGACCAAAAATGCAGTGGGGTAGAATACAAAATCCCGTCAGTAATTTCATACTTTTTTTATTGGTCACGATTGTTTGTTCACTGTGATGTTGGGTCTATGGTCCATTTATGGAGTAATGGAGATGTATGACGAATGAATGGCTTGGATCAGCATGCATACGTGTCATGTGGAATGGATGTGCGTGTGTGATAGCCTGATAGGTGATGATAGGATTAAGAACTGGGTTGTCTCAAGGAGAAGTTTGTGTAAACAAAAAAGAGGTTTTATCCACTGAAGCAATTTCAGGAAAGAATTCCAAAGTGTTAATGATTGATAAGGTGGAAGAAACTGCCTGCTGGGTCATAAAGTTTGATTTCATCAGAAGCTTGAGAAGCGGCCCACAGTCCAGCACCAATGTCGTTGTTAGTAGTGGCAAAGGGGAGATTATAATTTTTTCTTACCCTTTCTTGGCACCAAAAATCTGATGAAGCAAAAGCAATGACTTATTTAAAGATCTTATCCTCCTATTTATCATACCCAATTATTTCAAAAGGGTGCATACTGACAAATCTCATACTCGGCAATTTCTCGGGAGATTTTCAAATTGAGGTTTTCTCTGGATACTATCAGGAAAATCTCACCAAGAATAAAAATATTTATTGGAAATTAATAAATATATTAAAATTGTAAAACATGTCTACATAAGAAATTCTAAGGTTTTTAGTATTTTTTGTGATAATATAATTTAGTGTGTTTTCGCGATATTATCATGAGATATTCAATTTCTCAGCAATATTTGTCACACTGAAAGGGTGTTTTGTGCAATGCAATGAGATGGGCAGCGACTACGGGTCTTGGTCCTTTGAGATTTCATTTTGTTCTTGAGTACCAAAATACCCCTCCCCTCCATAATTAAGTTATTACATAAGCAAAGCTAATGGGCCTAAACTTTATTCTAACACATATTTCAGCCCAATGATAATGAAAAACCACACGTGAGATCATCAAAGGTCCACCAATGAGATCATCATGGCCTCCCCAACACATTTCATCACAATAGATCAGATTTGGTGGACTCAAGAAAATTTTCGTTCCGCTGTGTCGTAAGAGGTGAATAAGCTAGCAGATTTCCTGCTGAAGAAGGCATCCGAAGGTTGTCCGTGTGTGTAGTGGAATCTACTTTACTCCTATACTTTGTATAACACAGTACTTTTTTGTTTGTTTAAATAGAAGTCGCTATTTATTCACTCAATAAAACACTGAGTACCTCTTTTGCAAGCGATAGGAATTTCTCAGAATTTTCAGAGTCATAGCCAAATGATCCTAGAGCCAGCATCCCTGGAACAAAGCATGCTAATTCATCCATCTGCATATATTTTGAAATGAAGCACTCAAAACTCCACAGAATAACATAATTTAATAGAGATACAGTAGACTTAGCACTCAAGCAAGAAGTTACCTTGTGAGACAGAGAATCACCATTTTTCTCGCAAATGTATGAGAAAGAGGATGGCGTGGTTTTCCGGACCAAGCTCACCAGACCTTGCATTGATGTTTCCCACATTTCTCTGTTTATATACACTTTGATTAAATAGCAAGGTCATCGAGGTTGTTGATTTTAAAACACGAAGCTAGAAATAAGTCCTCGTAGTAGAAAAAGAATCAAAAGGGTGCAAAAAATAACTATCATAAATCAAAAGGGATTCTAAAGGCTATGTATGGATTTCCCTTGTGAAACAGGAGGGCATGATTCATTTCCAGCCAAATCAATATCGTTAGAATTTTCAGGTTGCACCTGAAATGCAACGAATGTTGATTTTGGAAGGAAATGGCAAAAAATAATATCCAACATTACATTTTTCCAGAACAAAAGGTTAATCCTTCTGTGAAAATATCACTGGCAATTATGATTGGGGTTGCATCCAAAAGCATCCTAAATGCTACAGTAAAACGTTCCCAAATTGAAAGGATAATGAGACTCTAACCTGTAGTGCTTCACAGATTCAGTTTTGTTTCCTTGTATCCATGCTTTAATCAAGTATTCATAAAAGCTGAAATGGATAATTGCTCAGTATTAGCTATAATATGGGCTTTATAAATGAAGTTGCATTTGGTACAGCAACTTCTATACCCAATAATAAACAAGATCATCTTTCTATTAAATCAGACTGAAAAGAGAAGTACAACCAGAACTTTATACACATCCATTTTCACACTTGAGAACCTAAGAAAACAGTTCAACTCAGTTCTACAATGGCAAAATGGGCTCTGACTGAGTCATCCTAAGGGCTAAGGCCTGTTTGGATTTGTTGAAATTATGGGATGGAAATCAAGTTTCCTTGAAATTTCTGCTGTTTGCATTTCACGTTCTCTCAAATTTTCAATGGAAAATATGTTTCCACATTTTAGATTTTCCTTGAAATTTGCCCTTTTCTTCCCTTATAAAAACCTAAGAAGCACAATTTCCTCATTACAGGAAAATCGGTTTTTCCCTTTGAATCCTTCCACATCGAGCCCTTCTCCTCAGCCTATCTTGAAGCCAATCTCAGCCCTCCCTGTCACCATGGCCAGCATAGGGCACCCATGGATGGCAGATGTGTGTAGGAGGTGGGTTTGCTACATAGCAAAACTCCATCACCACTTGCCTAGTCATGCCAGAATCTGGTGCCATTGTTAGCATGCCAGTGGACCACCAGGTGCCAGGATTTTGAGGTATGAGTTTGACATTGTTTCTGACTAATGGAGTTTTCTGTTGAGAAGGCTTTTGTGGAGGGAGTCAAGTGCTTGAAGGAGACAGCTTGCTGCTAGGCTTTACTGAAGGGCCTATTTCAGAGGTTAACAAACCTTGATCGATAGTGACCTGCGTGGCCCAGCCCAAATCTGGACTGCATTGTTTGAGAACAGCATGTTCAACATATCTGGAAATGCAAGGCCATCCCTGATCTCGATTTGCCACAGATCAAAAGAGCTATTAAGAGGTGGGCGCAGATTGCCCTACAAGCCCATTCAATGGATCCATGTAGTTTTGCATGGGTTTTGAGGTCAAACTGCTGAAGGACAGCATGCAGAGATACATGCACAAGGTGCAATGGACCATGTTGACAAGGATAGATTGGATAGTGCTTGGTCTAGCAGGCACATTTAGACGAGAAAATTTTGGGTTGCCAAAGAACAAAAATGGAAAATATGACTAATTTCAATAGAAATTTTTGTGGGAAATTGTGTTTCATTTCCACCAATTTTCCTAGGAAATGTTGTTTCCAAGGAAATCAATTTTCCTCTTCTTTTTTTCAACCAATCCAAACAGTCCCTTAAGAAAAGATCATCTAGAGTAAAGATGAATAAAAGTCGGCCCAGACTTGACATTTAGTTCTGTTGCTCACTGAACTAACAAGATGTGAAGATAAAATGGAGACTAATAACATAAAGGTAACAACAAACTAGTATATGGGAATGATTCAAGGAAAGAATATAAGTACTGATGGACTGAATATGTGGATGATAAGAGTGCTCAAATAAAGATTAACAATATGAAGAATGGGAAGCAGAAGAAATGATAAATCAATAGAAAGATAACATGAATATGGCAAGATACCAGAAATACCCAAAAAAAGAAGGATTATCATAGCACACAATTTCAAAGGAATTAAGGCATGTAAGATAATTTGACTTCTATAGGCAGGACACATCTCTCCAAAAATAGATGTCAAATGCCAGTTGAGCAGCTTTGATCATGTTCATTCTTCTGAACTCTAAAGTCACTGTACCCAGACAAGTCAAATGCTTCATCCAGTGACTTGGCTAACCATCTGAAGCTATGTTTGCATGAGTACAAGCACAGGTGACAAGGGTATAGGTCTTGGACTAGCTTAACCCCAAATCTCAGGGTATGAGAAGTGAGAACAAGGTTACACATCTAAATTTCATTGGTTGTGGGACCCTCAGAATTTCTTGGTTAAATCCGTATTCTGCAAGCTGTCCATTAGCGGAGATCCTCATGCTCCCAGAGGATGGATGTAGAAATGGAAGGGAACCCCAAGGGATATCATATTTGCATAGCTCATGGGCTAGTGGTCATATTTTAACGATCAAACACCTCCATCAAAGAAACCTCATAATCGTTAATGGGTGTTGCTTGTGTTTGAGTGACTGGAAGAATAAATCACCTCCTTATCCGTTGTTCATTCGTGTCTACTATCAGGAGCTGATGCTTGAATCAATTTGATGGGGTGTGGTCAAAATCGAACTCCATTTAGCAGCTGTTTGAGGCTTGGAGTCAGAAAGGAAAAGCCTTATGATGCATCAGTATTGTCAAAGTTAAACGGTGGAGGCTTTGGCTTTGGGTTTTTCTTTAAGTGCTTTTTATATTAATTTCATCATTATGATCTTGAAATTTTAACTTTTATAACCTCACTTTTTAAATTAATTTAACACGTTATTAATCCTTGAAAATGTTTTTATAATTCAACAAATTGCTAGCAACGAATAATGAATTACTGTTGACCACTGTGGTGTGTGTGCCTATCAAGTGTGGAAATGGTTGGCACATTTGTCCTTCATGCTGAGCGTGGATGAGATTTGTTAACCTGTTTGAGGTGACTTGATCAATGCCTGAGTCAACTGCAAAGCCAGTGAAAACCTGGAGATTTGGGCTCAAATTCCCTGGAGGGTGAATTCTTTGGAGTCTTAGCCTGTTCACAGTGCTTTGCTCTATTTGGAAATTGGCATAATGAAGCCTTATGCAATAAAACAGAAACTACAACAAAGGTTATAGAAAGAGCATGAAAAAGCATAATTTCATGAGCTGTAAATTGCAATGTGTTCGTAGGGTTCAGCAAGATGAGCTTAAAAGGTGCAGGTTAGAGGTTGTGAATGACAGGTGTAGGATTGGATAAGAACAGTTGTGTGCAATCAACCTCTGGCAGGTATTCAAACTTAACTTTGCTGGATCAAAGTTCACTTGCAAATCTTGGTCCAGAGTTGGGATGAGGAGATGACATGATATTTGTTCTCTGGTCCTTCTTTCGCCTGCAACTCAAACCAAAGCTTTGTGCGTAGAGATCAAAGATTTATCCTGAGACTGAGAGTTTAACAGGCCAATAAAAGTTAAAAGGGAGAAAAAGAATGATTTGAGATGAGCGTCAACTGTAGGAAGGTACCCATTGGAGTTTGGTGAGCTGGGCTGAAGAAACAATTGTAGTTTTTTCACCATCTTGTTCTCTCTTATTCCTAGGGAAGCAAATGGCGAAGTCAACACTCATTGGTAGAGAACAGGCTTCTACATTATCCATGATGTTTTTGAATATCTTCCCAATGTTGTAAAATTATTTTCCTCAATAAAATTTAAAGTTACCAATCAAAGATGTTTTTGTAACTTTCAAATATATATATATATATATATATATATATTTGGGGGCAGCTGCAGCATATCCAACACAGATATCATACCCATACCCGTGCTGTGTCATGTTTGGGACAAGAACTTTAAGGGACAAAGGATCCAATTATCATAGAACCCAATTCAGCTATAGTTTTTTTTATCAGAAAGTAAAGTCAAATATCGCCTTCATCATTAGAGAGTCAGGCTGAACTTTGATCTAGGAAATTGGAGTGTGATTTAGCCAGGTAGAATGATTTTAAGTTGATTGTGTGTGAGAGAGAGAGCTAGGAGTGACACCTGCTCCGGTGAGGTAGCCTATAGCCACTTACATATGTACAGATGTAACATAGGAAGCAGATCCCCATGCTGCCAGCTTGCTTGTTAATAAAAAGTGGAACTACTTGTACTTCCACCTTCAAGTTATTTGTTAATAATGAATAATATTACTAGAGCAACATGCCAATTGATTTCTAATTCCTCCATCACATTCTCCATATTGCACCTGTGGGCATCCAGCCTCTATTTCACTATAAGCCCATCTACCTACGGTCTACTAATCAGAATGTCTGTAGCAGCCAAAGTACTTGTAACTTTTAGCATCACTCGAAAATTATTACAAGTTAGGAAAGAACGAACTATATTTTCTATTCCAGGAACAGCATTTTTTTATTTTTTTATTTGGAAAGTCAAAATAAAAGCAGATAAATGAAGTGTCTGTGCTCAATTTAGTCCTCAACTCAAGATATGTCAAGTCAACAATAGATAATGTAGTAATCAATCCAGCATATACAAAATTCACAGTAAGTGGGTTAGTTATATAACCAACAAAGCATGTCAATACCTATCACCCAT
This sequence comes from Magnolia sinica, assembly GCF_029962835.1. Classification (NCBI taxonomy): domain Eukaryota; kingdom Viridiplantae; phylum Streptophyta; class Magnoliopsida; order Magnoliales; family Magnoliaceae; genus Magnolia; species Magnolia sinica. The sequence goes on along the minus strand of NC_080581.1, from coordinate 2,971,607 downwards.
GGCACCAAATGTAATTGCTGAGTATGAGCTTCCCCCTGTGTCAGGATTAATATAGATTGGGAGCAAACCATCACTAGGGAAGGTTTTTTGAAGTTGTGTGATGACATTCTCTGCCTGAAACAGAAAGATATACAAACCATTCATCTCAAATACTAGCAAAATTGATCAGTCAGTGAGAATGACCACTGATCAGTCTATGCTAGCAAATTATGATTATGTGTATGTGTGTGGTTTTGTCATCCCCACCTTACATTACCAAGGTCCCCAAAGCTTTTGAATGACATGTGGGACACCCAATCTTCAATTTGAACCATCCATCCTTTCATACAACAGAGACAAGGGATAGTGTGAAAATCACGCCAATTGGATGATCCTAAGCATCTGATCAATAGCATGGGAAATGGACAGTCAAGATTGAGCAAATAAACAGAATAGGTCCAATCATAATCTTGAACCATCCATGTGATAGATCCCACTTTGTACTGCTCATGATTCCAAAGTAGCACTTTGGTTTGATGATTACAACCATGCAATCTATGGCTCATAAAAAAAACAGACTGTTGAAAAAAAATAAGCTCATCCATTGGGAATCATCTGATTGGCGTGATTTTTTGCACCATGGCTTGCTCCTAATGGTACTACGAATGAACCGTCCCAATTAATGGTTGGGCATCCCATGTGTCATTCAAAAGCTTTGGAGACGTTGCTAACATCCCCATGAAGGTTAGAAAAACCGATACACAGACATGCGCGCACATCATAATTTCCTCAGCACACTTTCTGATCTGTTTGCTGAACTGGAAGCGAATCAACACAAGCAATAAATTCTTCATGTGTAAGACATGCTATGCAAAAGCATGCCCACGTGTGAAAATTTTGTGCACCTTCAACATCAATCAAGAAAGGAAGAAACAAACAGTTATAGAACATTGTGTGTCATAGCTTGGGTCTTTGGGTGTTGTAACCCTCCTTGGAGTAGTTTCATGATCAATTAGATCACGACTCATGCAATGAACATGCCTTTAGGCTTGTACTGAGAGAGGTTAACCCTTGGCAGCTATGATTGCTAAGGTGATGACAAAAAGTAAAATTTTGTGATCCCTGAAAAAGAAGAACACATTTTGAGTGTAGTTAGAAAAAGAAACCTTCTGCTGATACTTGGAGTCTCCTGTCCTTTGAGATAGAGCAATAAATTCCAGCTGCTCAGTGCCAGAATCTGCTAGGATGCTGTTCCTCTGATAACAATATAAACTTTGATTAGAAATAAATATATAAATAAAAGGATTAGTGAAAATGAATGACATGGAACTTTTAACACAAAATGTTAAAATCATCATGTAAAGGTTTTTAAGTTGAATGAATATCATCATCTTGGCCTGTCTCCTAGCAATTTGGGGTGGGTTCTTAAATGTTAGAATAGAAGAAGTTTTATGATCAGCTGGCCACCAGACATGAACCTTCCTCTTTTAGCCATGTTTGATACCAGCTATAGATGAGGCTCACATTGACAATGCACACAAGACAACACAGTCGCCCTCTTCCACGGTCTTCAATTAAGTTGGGATAAAAAGCATATAATTACTTGTGATAGCTAACTATATTGCACTCGTGATATTTGTGATTATAATCACAACTATTCTGATTCTGCAGCATTTGGTGATGATTGCTGTAATATTTGGTTAAAACGTGCAGTGGAACCCATCAATTAAAACCAATGATCGACCAAAGAATTTCTACTTCGCATAAGATTTAACACCAAATTTAGATCTCAAAGACTGAAAAATTCAGCTTTCAGCATATCTAGCCGACAAACAACATTCTCGCCAAAGAATGGTCTGATACACCATTCACTACATGACAAAAGCACAAATAAATGATATATTCTTATGTTTCCCATTTCTCCATTTTCTGATATTTTTCGCATTTTTGGGCCCAAAAAAATCACACCAATATGATCTGTCTGATGCGGGGTTATGTGGCTCAACATGCCCAGTACCAAATCATTTTCAGATCAGTCCAAGACACCCTCCAAAAGTGGTTTTCAGAAACCTGCTAAAAACATCCTTAGTAACCAAAAACAGAGGAAAACAATTTACAACTCCCTAAAATTAGTGGTGAGGTGCTACTAGTTTTTTTTCTTTTTTTCTTTTTTTTTTTTGGAAGGATAATAAAATGTTTTGAAGTATTAGATGCTCCTTGGCTAACAGATGCAATCCTACACATTTCATAAGCATTGTAGATTGGAAGTTACAAAGAACTCAGAAGGTCTATCAAGAGCAGTGATTCAACATGGAATTTGACAGAAACATTAACAAGCACCCTGGTAATTACATTCCAAAAGCAAGCCTATAGGAACACAAATCTCTGGGTTTGCAGTTAATACTTTAAAGAACAATCAGTCCCACCAAAGAGGTGTAGCAAACGCAGCCGTTGGGTGCGCAATATTGAAAACCCACAAAAAATAATAATAATAATAATAAAACGAAAGAAAAGCAGTCGCATAGTGTAAATGGCAGAAATGACAGTGAGTAGTTGACTACAAGATAAGTTACATGTAGTCAAGCTTGCTGGAAACTTGAACAATCCAATTAACCTGTCCGGACTATCCACTGGGTCCAGCATACTTTCATGGTGTACCACAATCATGCCAATCAGACCATTCCAACCATCCAATCAATAGACTTATAAAATGCACAGTCCAGATCAATTTGTATAAAAATCGGTCGACTAAACAATTTGAGCCACTTGTTTGTTGGGGCGATCATGAATCTCTTATGTTACTAAAGAATCACTTTAGTCAGACCAAAAAAAAAAGGGCCAACTTAGGGATGGATCAGATTATCTGTTCAACACGATTTTTCAAAGGCAGCACGGGAAATGTATGCTGCACCTAATGGACAGTCTAGATTGCCGATAAGACTGTCCAAGATTCCCGGTGAGCTCAACTATATGGTAACTTACAATGTAATAGTCAACTACGTATGATCATTTCCCTTTACATACACACACATACAAGTATAGTTTATGCATGGATGTAGCATGTAACCATGTTTAAATTAGATAAGAGTCACAGAAATTATTACAAATTGAACAGTTAGTAAATAAAAGAAGTTTGTAAACTACCCCTGTCCATGAAGGATTATGTGGATTGCCATGTGCCAAGTTAATCCTATTATAAGGAATGCCTGAAGGTGAATCCCATGCGGGCAGCAATCTATCCACAATTTCTTTAGCCTTCTCAAGAAATACTTTATCCTCCGAGAGATCATATGCACTTAGAAGCCCGCCAGCAACTCTGGAGTACATTGAGCATAGATACAATAAGCAGAAGCAACAGGCAACATATTAGCCGTCTCACGCCTACCGTTAATAGCATAAAAACTCTCATAACCACTACAAGACTTCTTTCCACCAGGAAAGCGGACAAATTAGAGAATGACCATAAAATTAAACCTTATAACGAAACCTTATGGTTGTCTCAAAAACGCTAGCTTCATAATCCTTGTTGAAATCCAATGACTTTGCAACCCACCTATTATGAAGAAATAATAGCAATTACAATCAACTAATAGGCTAGGGAAAAAATGATCCAGTGATTTAAAGACCAATTCTAAATTTGTTAGCAACAAGGCAATTTTCAGAGAATTTTTACATGGAAAATTTGCTATTTCAATTTTTCAATGGCCTTGGCTGGAAAGGATCATAGAAGATACCCATTAACATAGTTATAAAGTTTGGTTGAGGAGAATTTCAGCAATGCAATTATGGGAAAACAAATTAAAAAAAACAAAAGAAATCCTTCCATACTTTCTTTCTTCCCTGTAAGTGCCTCAAAATTTTATTGTATATAAGAAAGTTAAAAGAAACTTTCTTTGGAGTTCTCTTTGTATTTTTTCAGTGACTAAATAGTTCTTGAATAATTAGGGCAAAATATGTTCTTGACCATTTGCAAAAAATGGAGATTTTGTGGTTAGTTAGAGAACTTTGTTACTGCAGTTCAGAACAAGAGATCTTAGAGAGAAGTAGACAACAGAATTGAAAGCTGGAACTCACTCTTTAGCTTTTTGGAACTGATCGTCTAGACCCATTATATATAAAGTGTCAAGAGAATCTACTATGGTTGCTCCAAGACCCCCGAAGCTGTCAATTCCATTCTTTGTTTGTGGCTGGCAAGAAAAATATGGAACATATTTGTTGTGGCGAACTAACACGAAAAATGGTAAAAAACATTATGAATACCACCTTTTGAACAATTCATGAAACCCGCAATTGCTGAAGATGGAATAAACAAACCTGAAGTTCATCTTGACCCCACGCATATCTCTCATAAGAGGTCCATGCATGAAGCATAGCTTCTTTTACTTTGTCTCTCCGTTCGATGTCAATAGGATCATCAGCAACAAGATTTTTCTTGGTGGGCTCACTGAAGTGGATGTCTTCACTCGCATCACCCAAATAGTTCTTTAACTTATGCAACTACATGTATTTTATGAAATTCAGTCAATATGGCTTAACCAGCATATAACAAGAAAATACAAGTCCGAACATTTTATAATGTACCAACAAGACCAAAAGGTCACTGTACTTACCATTAAAAGCACAAGATCATGCAATAGAAGTGATAAAGCATGAGTCTCAACTCTCAATTGCTTTCTATGAAGAGAATAGGCAGTTAATCCTGTACAAAGTGGTGGAGGTTTCTAAAAATCTGCATAGGAGGGATTGGACTAGTAAGGCCATGAATGCAAACCTCTCTCTCTCTCTCTCTCTCTCTCTCTCTCTCTCTCAAGCTCCTTTTACTAAGGGCATGTGAGTCCTTCAAAGGGTTTAATAGCAGATTAATGTATTAAGTCTAGAAGAAGAAATGAGATTCTGGGTGTGCTTTGCAAGATTTAAATGAAGAAAGCTATTACTATGTTTTAAATTGGAGTTTGTGGTTTATTGCTTGGAAGAGTAGACTATGGTATAGGTGGACCTAAATATGCATCTTTAAGGTACACTTCCCTTCTTTATTAAATGGAACTCCTTTTTATTTCTTTAAAAGCTCTTGTAGTCCTTGTCAAGGTAACCTCTTTGGTTGATTCTTTCTATGATTGTGAGGAAAGCCCCCAGTAGACTTGTTATTAGACTTTTGACTATTTATTGGAGTTTGAAGAAGTGGGTCTCTTGAATGGATTCAAAAAAAATGGAAATAATAATAATAATAATAATAATCTTACCTTCCAATAATAGGGTTTTATCACAAGAGATGATGAAAGGTTAAGATAATGGAAAAAGATGAATGGTAAACCAATGGAACCATAAGAGAAGGACACGTTGGAATTTGGAAACATGTGATGACCCTTGTGACTTTCATGTTTTAAATAGAACTAAGCATATTATAAAATAACATGAATGCCCATCATAAATATTGTAGAATTGTAGGGAGAACATTGGAGAAGAGGAGAGATGAGAGAAGGAAAAGAGAGGGAGAGAGCAACTAAAGAGCTCTCACACCCCCACACCTTGTATTATTAGATTAGGGTTAACACTAATAATGTTTAATTATAAAATTGCCCCTCTTACATAATCCCTTACAAAACTAAGTCCCATGAGCCTAAAATTTAACCCAAAATATGGACCCCAAGCATAAGAAGTAGACCACCCAAAGGAGACTACTCATCATTACAAATGTGGACCCTACATGAGGTCCACACATGCTCAAGATAAGGACAAATAACACTCCCCCTCATCCTAGAGTAAATATATCATGAATGCACAGCTTGACAAAGAACCGATCTAGATGAGCACGACCAAGACCTTCTGTAAACATGTCTACCACTTGATCTTGGGACTTGACATACAATGTGCATATTTCCTTGTTAACTACCTTTTCCCAAACAAAGTGACAGTCAACTTCAATGTGTCCGGTTCTCTCATGATAACTAGATTGTTGGCAATGCGAGACTCAACTCGGTTATCATAGTACAACCTCATCAGTATATCCATCACGAACTCGAGCTCGCACATTAGTGTCTTCAACCAAATGAGTCTATATGTTCCATGAGCCATAGCCCGGTACTTTGCTTATGCACTTGATCGAGAAACAACACTTTTCTTCTTGCTTTTTCACGTAACTAAGTTGCCTCCCACAAACGTAAAATAACCTATGGTTGAACGCCTGTTAGAAGGAAAATCAGCCCAATTTACATCAGAATATCCTTTTATTCGAAGATATCCATTCCGCTTGTAAAGAATTCCGTGACCAAGGGGACTCCCTTTAAGTATCAGAGTATGAGAAACACTACCTCCATACGAGACACTCAAGGAGCGTGCATAAACTGCCTCACTATATTGACTAGATAAGTGATATCCAGTCATGTAATCGCCAAATAGATCAATTTTTCAACGAGTCAACAATATCTCCCTAGAATATCAAACGGTTCCCCTTCATCCATACTCAGCTTCACATTAGTACCCATGGGAGTTTCAACTAGCTTAGCCCCAACAGACATGTCTCTTCTAACAAATCCATCACATACTTTTTCTATGACAAGTTGATCCCCATCTTCGACCTTGTGACCTCAATACCCAAAAAGTATCAAAAATAGCCTAAATCCTTCGTGCAATAGTTTTTCTGCAAGAACTTTAACTTGGAGATACTTGTATTGTCATTACCAATAACAATAATCTCGTCCACATAGACAACTAAAATGAGAGTGCCAGTCATGCTTCGACGAACAAGAACAGAATAGTCTGCCTGACTGTGTTTCATCCCAAACTGAAGCACCACCTTACTAAATTTCTCGAATCACGCACGAGTAGATTGTTTTAACCCAAACATTGACTTCTTTAGATGACAAACATTATCAGACTCCCCCTAAACAACAAAGCCAAGCAATTGCTCTGTATACACCCTTTCAAGCAAATCACTATGAAGGCTTTCTTCAACTCAAGTTGATGCAGAGGCCAATTTAAACTAGTAGCAACAGAGATCACTACATGAACAGAATGAAGCTTGGCCACAGAAGAAAATGTCTCAGGGTAGTCAACCCGTAACGTCTAATTGTATCCCTTTGCAACCAATCAAGCCTTTAAATGATCCACTGAGTCATCAGGATTATACTTGACGGTATATACCCATTTGCACCCTACTGCACGTTTCCTTGCAGGTAACTCGGCTAACACCCAAGTTTGATTTTGATGAAGAGCAGCCATTTCTTCCACCCATCACTGTAAAGAGTCTCTTAGAAAGAACGAGAAATAGAAAAAAGGGCAAAACAAAGCATACTATCGAAAAGGAGATAAGCCATCAAAAGAAATAAAATTAGAGATTGGATGGTTTTAAAGGAACGTATAATGGGCAGATCTTCCTCATTGGGCGGTACTGGTGAAGACTCAAGGGAAGGATCTTCATATGGGATGGCCTGATTGATAAAGGACATGCTGGCATGCTCTCCATTACCCTTCTTGGAAAGCCGAGAATAGACCTGCAGTGGAGGAGGATCTAAACATTGCACAGGAACTTGCTTAACGGATGAAGTTGTGTCTAGCAACAAAGGAAGAGTGATAGAGCCTTCTTTAAGTTGCAAAGATTTTCTTCCCTCGGAAAAATATGGAGTACTCTCAAAAAAACGTAACATCAGCTGACACATGCCGCCTACAAGTGACTAGATTGTAACACTTACAACCTCACTAAGTATAAGAGTAACCCAAAATAAAAAGAAAACACATTTTACGGCATTGGGTTTGAATTTATCAAAAACATGAACAAACTGATGCACATAGCTCACACGCCCACAAAACTTTAAGAGGAATAGAAAAAGGTTGATGTTGGGAATATATGAAAGAAAAAAGGAGATTTCACACCTAAGTCTGATGAAGGCTTCCTGTTTATTAAATAACATTCAATCAAAATTGCATCACTTCAAAAACTTTTTAGAACATTCATATTTAACAATAAAGGCTCTAGCAAGTATGCATAATAGGTAATCTGCAGTTGCAGCATACACTGTATGGTCATGAGTATTGCATCCATATCTACTCTTCAAATTGTGAATGATGCCCTTGTGGTTTGTGGGGATACAATGGAGCAAGCATGCAGTGAGTCTAAGAGGTGTCCTTGGTGGCTTTGGGCCTCAAAGAGAACTCTAAAATCTTAGTGGAAGGTATAAGAATGGAAGAGAATGAATTACATGAATATATGTTTGAATCTTTCATAAGGTGGAAGAATTTCCTACATCTTACCATGGTCTTCTATTGGTTTTGGTGGTTCCTATGAAGAATCCATGGTATCTAACTACTGAGAGAATGGAGAAGGGAATGCCATATAGAAGAGGCTATCTGTCTCCATTGGGAATAGAATCCCTTCTTACCAAAGTAACCCTTGCTGGCCACTTGCAAGGTACCTCTGTCTGTGGCAGGAAAGATTTCAAAAAAAAAAAAAAAAAAAATACGCTTGGAATATTCAGGGGGGGGGAGGGAGGATAAAGAGCAGAAGCATGCATATCATCTTATAGAGTGGAAGGAATTTTGTAAGCCAATGGCACAAGTTTAGCAAATGAAAAAAAAAAGGCTTTACTTGTAAGTGATTATGGAGATTTGGTAAGGAAAATAATACTTTTCAAGGAAACATCATTGTTGTGAGGGAAGGAGCTAAACAGTGAATATCTCGATAGAGGCTCGGGTTGCATGGAAATCCGTTTGTAAGTTCTGAACCAATTCCACGAACATTGTAGATGTACCTGGAATGAGCATGTGTAGAGTAAGATATTGTGACAAAATATCACTTGTCTTCAGTCTATATACTTGGACCTCTATATGCCAGTTAGCATGGAGGTGGTTGTTATGGTAGATCAGTAGGTGAGTGTTATGACAAATTGGGTAGGAAGATGGTGCGGAATGTCATCATTAGGATAATTTTAAATGATGGGAGGCACCATAGTTGAGCTATTGGGTAGGTTAGATGAGGTTACATTCTTGGGGTGGGTGCACATGAAAGAGTACCGGTGTACGATCTCGTGGCTTATTTCTTGTAAACCCTTTTAAAACAGGTTCCCTTGTGCAATCTCCTTCTCATATTGCCAACATGCGGGGTGCCCACATGCTGCCAAGTGTAGACATCTTTTGTTGGACAAAAAAAAAAAAAAAGTTCACCTACTATCAATTGAAAACTGGGAAATCAGAGCTCTTGAAGTGTGTTTTTTGTTTAGAAACTAACAAAACTAACCATCTTCGTATCCATTGTGAAGTGGTTAGAGGTATGCAATTTAATTTTTTTCTTAACCTCTTAAGGATTAGTTGAGTTTCCCATATGGAAACTAAGGACCGTCAATAATGCTTGGTGAGAAGGATGGGTCACATCCTTCAGACGCTCTCTTTTTTTAATGTTTTGCTATGTTAGAAAATAGCAGTTAGAAAGATACAGGAATCCCTCCAGACGCTCTTTTTTTTTTTTTAATGTTTTGCTATATTAAATAAATAAATAAATAAATAAATAAAAGAAGAAGAAGAAGAAGAAGAAGAAGAAGATATAACAGGAATTTTAGATACGAAGCAGCTTTGATTTATGAAGTCAAAGAAAGAGTCAAGGTGGTTTTCATTGACTAGGTTTAGCAATAAAGGGACTTGGGGATGTCTCTTTTCAATATGTTAATTTGATTCTTGATGTTAGTTGCTGAAAGTCAAATCTTCAAATAAAGTTACGATAGCTAGAGGGAGCTTCCATTAGAGTAATTACGAATTTACAGTTACCTCAAATGTGGCTCTTCTGGTAATCTAATATGGGTGGCGTGTTTGATTATTGGAGCAATATTAAGTTGGTGTTCTCTAGTCTTGTTATGAAAAAATACTGGAATGAAAGCAAAGCTATGGCTCTCATTCAAGGTCTATGGATTGTTACCTCTCCAATGCAAGGCGAGTTTATTGTGGAAGGAAGTTATAGCATGATTTCCTGCCTGACATGAAAGAATGCCGGTTCTTGGAAAACCGTGATATTGAGAAGATTGGGACCTTGCTAGAGATTGATTTGTTTCCGTTTCTTGAACTTTTCTTGAGGCTAACAAGTCAAGGGACAGTCTTGCAAAGTTGTTTCTAGATGTTCTAATTTTATTAGACTCATTTTCTTGATACAGACTTTTTGGTTTTAAAAAGTTTGCAATTTATCCCCAAAAAAAAAAAAAATAATAAAAAAAAAAAAATAACCAAAAAACAAAGAAAGAAAATAGAAAAGTGTGGTCTCAAATACGTAACAGGAATGTCACAGAGCTTGCCTGATTCTGCAGTTGACTTAATTCTTCATTTAGTTTGGATATCTCTACCTGTCAATTGATAAGAAGTTAATATACAGAATAAAAGGCAAAAATGCCCAAATTATCAGATACTCAGTGATAGAAACGTTCTAAACAAGGTGCTACTGCTGACCACACTTCGGAATCTCTCTCAACTCCTCATGCTTTTGGTCCCCTTTGTAAGGTACAAAATAGATACCAGAGCACGTGCCGGCCAGCACCAAAAATGATGCATGTCACAATCTATCAGCTCATGCACACTACTTATTGGCCATACCCATTTGAATTTTGACCAATGAAGCATTCCATCGCCGATACATACAAAAGAAATACATTTATATCATTTTAAAATACCGACACATACTAGCTGATAGGATACGTATTGGCTGATATTTTGATCCATCATGCCTATTGTGCTCCAACCACTAACTACCACTACCTTGATTCTTCTAAGATCATATTTAAATCAACTTTCCATATTTTATTAAGAGCCCACTTTTATGTTCCTAAATGTCCCACGATCCAATGAAAATGAATTGGAATCCATACTCGCATATTCTTATGAAAGATAATCCTCTCCGTTTTCAAATACGATCTTCTCAAAAACTCATTTTCATGTTGATAGGGAACACCGTCTACCATCATGGGGAAGGTGGGAAATTTGGGAAGACAACCACTTGGCATAGCCAATGGGTACACATAACACTCCCACCTAATTAAATAAAAACACACATTTTAAATTTGTGACTTGATATCATATGAGCGGATCAGATACAGATGTTATCATCCATCTTGCACATATGCTCAATGTGCCATGTGTATATGACAGCCAAGCCTTCAAAAATTCTTCCCATCTTTACGATGCAAAATCAAGTCACCCTAGTCATCAGGTGGGACACGCTTAAACATTGAGTTAATCCATTGTCCATACATTGTTTTCTATTGCATGGGCCCACCTGATGATTCATTGACCTGATTCTTTCATCCAATGATCTGTGAGGTGAGGACAACCTTTTCAATGGCTCAGATGTCGTATGCAAATGACATGTTGGTCCCATGTGCCAGAGCATCGTGTATATGATAAGTTGTCCCATGTGCATGGTGGACGGTAAGTTAACCATCCATTGAGGTGTGCATTCAATCATAGGTCATAGTATTGATATTAACACTCCCAATAACTGATATTCTTAGAACTGCCATTACACCTTTTCTACACTCCTACTTCCGCATCAGGCAACTCAAAAATGGGCTTGTGGGTGGCTAATGTTTCTAGTCTTAAGGGCTGTAATCTTTTGTTTCTAGGACGCCTAATGCTGGTTCTGCCATCTCAGCAGAACCTTTTTGTTTGTTTTTCTCTTTAATAAATCGTTACTGGGGGCGGTTGTGGGCCCATATTACAAACAACCTATCACAGCCGCACATGATAAAGCAAGGGCGTCCTACCGCATGGTCCACCCCAGGATTGATCGTGTAATTTCACTAGCTTGTAAGACTTCCTCTAACTAAATTTTCTGAAATCTAATTCGAAACTGAGAACTTTTACACCCGATGTGAGCGACTATTACCACCTTTCAGTCGGCAAATCCAAATGAAACTATTCAAATCTACCTAAAACAATAAATATCCAATCACCAGAAAGTTAAAAAAGAGAAAAGAAATCCAACCATATATTCCAAAAGATTAAAAAAGAAGAAAGAAAATCAAAGAATCGTATCCAATGCGGTTTAAAATTTTCATCTTTTTTCCATTGAAACCCTTCCAAGAATGGAGTAAAAGATAAAAGGTATGAGAGAGAGGACAGAAAAGATTGCCGGACCTCATGCTCTCTAGCTAGAGTCTGGCGATCCCAGACAACGAATGTCACTACAACAAAGGAGAATAAGAGGAGCGCCAAGCGTTTGGGCCGCTTCAAATAATACGATAGCTGGAGGTACCGAAATTGATTCGTGGAGGATCGGCTCCGAGCCATTGATTTTAGATGAGGTTTTCCAAGAATCTCCTTCTCTTTCTCCAAGTGTTTGGAGGGGATCTATACAGAGAGAGATTGCGCGGTAGGAGTTTGAAGAAATGCTGAAGAGAGAAAGTTTGCACGGTAGGTGTCTCTCTCTCTCTCTCTCTCTCTCTCTCTCTCTCTGAAGAGAGAGAGTTTGCACGGTAGGTCTCTCTCTCTCTCTCTCTCTCTCTCTCTCTCTCTCTCTCTCTCTACGGGTGTTTGGAGGGGATCTGTACAAAGAGAGAGACTGCAAGGCAGTGTGTTTGAAGAAATGCTGAAGAGAGTTTGAGTCCCTTTGAAGAGATGTCTCCCTTTCCCCCTCCTTTTCGTTGGTAGTTGATGGGTGGAGGCGCGAAAGAAAGGTTAGACGGCAGGTATAAAACCGATAAAGAGAAGCTATAGCTTCGCGGGGATGTTGGAGAAGTGATTCGCGGGGAAATTGCCACGTGGAGCACATGTGCAAGAACAGGCCATGTAACAGGTGGGGCTCCATATCAACATGCACAGCGCCCAAAATCCAGCCAGCTTCTCCCGTCAGGTCGACCATATGCCATCAGTGACTTGCTTCTTACCCCCCTATGGCCCACTTGATAAAGTGGGTTGGCCACATCTCTCGCGCGTGTTTCTATGCATCTTTCCCACGTTTCTCCTCGCGCCAATTGCACGAGATGAGCTACTCGAACATAAACACATCCAAACGCGGGACAGACACAGCGCAACGCCGTCGTGGGCCCCTCTTTACAACTGACGCGGTGGGCCCCACAGGATCATCCGCCAACCCTACTTTGAGTCTTGAACCCATGGCTGGGGACATATTTCAGAGAGAAGACGCCATCGTCTTCGTGGACTAAAAAACTAAACACGTGGCATACAAGTGGCTCAAACTAGACCATCCATCAGTGTGCCCCTCTTTAGATGGGTTGTAAAGTAGATATATAACACACTAAAATGATGCAGAACGTAAACAATTGGTGATGAATGGACGGTTTAAATGATTAGCATTCACCAAAAAGCAACCGATTGGCAGCTTCAATGGACGGTTAAAATGACAAGTGCTAGACGAAAGTGGAACTACCAAACGGTCCAAATTCAACAGGTACGTGCATTGACCAGAGTTATGATCGTTGGATCAATCAGATTTGGAATTTTTGCCTATCAAAAATCTGATATGGGGTCCATGATTTGGACGGCTTGATATAAGTGGCCATCAGTGAATAAACTATCAAATTACCGAATAGCTCTCTATATCCAACTCCACAAACTGATGTCCACCGTACACAGATCACGACACGTGCTATTCGGATTATCATAACCATCCAAACGAAAACCTTTGTTTTTTTTTTTTTCGAGATATCATTCCTTACACTAAACACTATATAACCATTTAGAGATAGCATCCGCGCCAAACCGATCTTCCAAATGGACCATGGTACAATGTCCAGCTTTATTTGAAGATCCTAGCCATCCACGTCATTTTTTTCTTCCACTGGATCACTGAGCATCCACAGAAAGCGAGACAGACTATCCTAACCATTCAATCACTATGTCGCCATGCATTCCAGACAGACTATCCTAACCATCCAATCATGGTGGGCCCCTCACTTCAACAACAGTATCAGTATCAGTATCAGCAACCGCAACATTCCATTGAAACCACACACGAAAAAAAAAAAAGCACCAAAAAACTCTGGCTCTAGAATCCCAACTAAATAAGCATGCGGCCCTACCTTTCGTAATCAAAACCGTTCATAACCCAAAAGCATATGTTGGTGCTTTCCATAACCCAGAAACTACAACGCATCAAACTGGCACAATATGCAACCAATAAAAAAAAGAAAAAAAAAAGGCCTTCACATACTGGCTCGGGGTGCATTTGGATTCTCCACGATTCTCTCTACCATGCATTTTCCAATTTATGATTGAGATGGTATTAATTGCATTGCCTGCAGCAGTAGCCTGAATTGAATTATGGCAATCCAATTCATTTGAGCATATTTCCATGGGTTAGCCAGACTCGAATACAAGACTGCAATGTTGAAATGTACGCTTGTCCACCACCCAGCAATGGGATCAAACCCGCCTGAGCATATTTCCATCTACAGCAATCAGAGTACAAGCACAAACGAAATATTTATCCCACAAGACACCAATCACAGATACAATAACAAAAGGTCCCTACGAGATAAAAATCCTTCTAATCATGTCAGGCCTAAAATCATGTTCCAAGCGCCGATCGAGCGGGCCGCAGCTACGGATAGTTATGAGCAAGGGTTGTTAAGACTGCTATTGAATAATGTCAGGAATCACAAGAGTTACATATATATGGTGATGAGATTTGGAGAGACTAACAGAACTCTTCTCCATTCACTCCCCATTCTTCCACAGACACCCGCAAACAGCTGTGTAGAGAGCACGAAACCAGTCAAGAAGCCCTGTGGCCATTTGCACTTCCCATGTCACCATGATGCATGTCGCCCTCGACATCTTCAAACTGCGGCAAGGAAAGGCAATTTGATAGAAAAGAAGACCAGACAAGAAGGCGGTTTGATAGAAGAAAGCAGGAAAGAAGACCGGACGAAGATGCTGTCTGAGTGGAGCAGATCCGTTGAAAATAAGCCGTTAGAATAGGTAGCTTACCGCCTCATTAAGGTTTGCTGTAGGATGCTGCGTCAGTGCCGGTAGGCTCCTTGTCAGGTCCCTCAGTGTCCCCTGCAGTCGAGCAAAAGCATAAGACAGCACATAAGATGGCAGTGGAAAATAAATTTCATTGTGGACCAGACTTTTAGTTCAGATGGAATTCCCCCCAATCAACAATTCAAGTGCAATTCAAACACTAGGCATGAAAATGAATGTGCTGGTCCACATGCTGTGCGGAAACCATGATATGGATGCCAAGTGCCGGTCAGTGGTCCAATAAACCCTCAAGCAACTCAAGCAAGAGGCCTCTGCCCATGTGTGGTTGTTCCCACCAGAAGGCAGGAGCCAAATCAAACACTGCTGTGGTGACATTGAGTGCCCATCCCCTCAAATGATGGAGGTTGGCAAATAGGTTGAGCTTCCACATCCCTTCCTCACGAGAAGAAGAGGATTGTCCAGTAGGGAAGATAAAGGGCAGCTATAGGTATCTCAAATGCAGACAATGCTTGCGTTTGGATGCACCCATAGATCAAATTGCAAAATTTTGATAGTAGAAAGAAAAAAAAAAATGGAAATTACCCTACTTTTCCGTGGCTGAGGAAGGCAGGCGTATAAGGTGCCTAGTTGAAGGGACAATAATGCAAATTTGAGGCCCACCTTTCCTCATTACAAATGATAGTCATTGCAAAATCATCTTTTGACTCTAGATTCAACTTGAGCATTCGCAGTCCAACTCAGCTGCACAGCCAAACCTGCCCTAAGAAGGGCTGAACGGCCGCAGCACCCAAGTTCAGCACCCATGATACCCATATCTGGATATTGATATGTGCATGGATACAGGAACAGGATTACTATCCATTTCTCAAGAATCCAGGATAGAGGTTCAGTTAAAATACCCTGCAGATACAGTATCCATATGGTGTTGTGTCTAACACAATACATATCCAGGCTAGAGACTCTTAATGCAGGACCATCCAATTTATTGACATACAAGGGTTCCTTGAATATCACAAGGATATGTTCAGAAAAGGGTTTTGTTGTGATTATACCACGAGGATACCCTACCTAAGTAGGGAAATGTAATTCGCTAGAAGAAACCATGTAACCCGGGAAACATCAAAACACCTATAATCCTGGCATTGTTATTCTAAAACATAAAATACGAAGAAAGAAATTGTGAACACCTTCAAAATCATGGAAAGGAGGTGTTGATTGTCCTCAGAATCTGCCAGGTTTTCATAAGCAACAGAAAGTTGAGACATTGCAAACAAGTTGCAGCACGTTCTGAATACCTACCTTGTTTGACCACATTAGCCCACATGCGTTACATAAAGTTCTTGGTCCATCGGGTCCACGGCGCATCATTGGAGTCGACTTCTGGCTAATGCCACAGTGATGACATCTGAAAAAACATATCCAAAGAAACACTATTAAACAAGCCTTGAACCATAGTAAGCATCATCTTACTCTGAGATGGAAAGAAATTCTGTAATATAAAAGGCAAGATAATATCGGAGAATAAAATGAAATAATAATGCAATGGAGTTCATTTTTACTGCAAAATTAAGATGAAAGAAAAGAATTGAGTAAGTTCGAAAGAAAAGAATTGAGTAAGTTCTAAATCATCATCTCATATTCTTGTCCCAGCAATTTGAGGTCAGGCTGCCAATTTATAAATGTTAAGAAAAGAAAGATTGCATTAACCATAATATGTGTGTCAGAGAGAGAGAGACGCACACACACACACACACACAAGGGAGATATGAAGATAAAGAGAATCGATCTTTGAGGTGATCTTGACTTTGATTCTCAAATCCAACAAGCTTCGGCTCTAAAGATGCATACGATAGAATTGAGAGAAATTCTAGCCACTTATTTAAGATCGCCTCTTGTAAACAGAGAAGCAAAATAATGCTTGCAAATGAGGAATTTATAGTACGGCACTTGAGTACAAGAAAACCCAACACATTGAAATGTACATGAAGTTATATGACTGAAAAAAGAGACGCTGATGTATAATTAAATCCAAAGTCATAGAAGGAAACAACAAATGGAATAAAAAACTTCACCTACATAACTAAAAAAGAGTATAAACCGCTGCCGCCGCCATCATCATCATAATAATGATAATAAATTTTTTTAGATGTGATAGAAAATTTTATTAGAAAACTCACAAGACGTGAGGAAAGAATACTACCCAAACAACAAAAAAGGCAGTTATTTCCAACTACGTCAACATCACCTGATCTACACACCTGTTTCAGCATTATTATTAGAAGTATGGAGTGTAGTTCAGACATTGCATGTTGCAGCACATTCCATTTTAACATGGATCAGGAAAAGGACAAGGTTTACTTACGCAGTTGCATGAGCAGCATGGTTCTGGATATCCATATTGTTATCTAATGTCTTAAGTCTATCTGTAATAGAGTCTGTCAATGTCATCGACAGACCACTCGATTTCATCGAGCAGGCTTTGATGACTCGACGGTGAATATTAGGGAAAGGAGAGCAAGGGGAAGAGGGGGCAGCCCTCGGCCCGATCATCCAATTCGCTCCAAGAGACAGGCATGGTTCAGTAGTCAAAGCAACTTCGTCACTTTCGTGTACCCATCGGACAGCAAACCTTTTGGGGGTTCCTTAGGGACCTATTCACTCTGCGTAGATTGATTGAACGCAGAAAGCCTTTCGATGCCATTGACAGATGCTTGATCCGATCGAGAAAATCCGGAAAAATCCTTGTTTATTGCTGGACGGTTTTGGAGGTTGCTACTCGTTGTCATCGACTGGTCCTCGATGGCTATCAATGCCATCGAAGGTGCGCACAAAACTGCATAAGTGCGTGATTTGTTTCCTATTCCGATTGTGGTAGTATATATATCGGGTGTAATCATGATTAGGGTTCTCTAAGACGTTATTAAGGGTTTGAGAGGGTTTTGAAGGGCAAAGGCTGGGGCTTTTCCTCTTTGGGCTTTGATCAGTAAGGTTTCATCTATTGTAACTTCATTTTTCATAGTGCATTCTCGCTTTGTGCTGTGGGTTTTTCCTGCAAGGGTTTTTCCACGTAAAGAACAAGAGGCAGAGAACAAGGTCTGCAGGTTAAAGAGATCATTTTACGGCCTAAAACAGTCGCCTAGGCAGTGGTACAAGAAATTTGATCCTTTCATGATGAGTTAAAGGTTTACCAGGAGTGAGTATGATCATTGTGTCTATTTCAAGACGTTGAGTGATGGAAAGTTTATTATCTTGGTATTGTATGTTGATAACATGCTTATCGCCAGTCATAGTATTTCTAAGAACGACGTACTGAAGGCTCAGCTATCGGGGACATTTGAGATGAAAGATTTGAGGACTGCAAAAAGGGTTCTTGGCATTGACATACACAAAGACAAGAAGAGGAACAAGCTATGGTTATCTCAGGCTACATACCTTGAGAAGGTATTGATGAAGTATGGGATGGATAAGGCAAAGCCGATCAAGCATTCCCCACACGGCTCATTTTCGACTTTCTACTGAACAATGTCCTGAAACGGATGAAGAAAAGCCGATTATGTCTCGTGTGCCTTATTCGAGTGTGGTTGGCTGCTTGATGCATGCCATGGTCTGTACGATACTGAATATTTCACATGCGGTGGGTGTTGTTAACAAATACATGGCTAAACCCAACAAGCAACACTGGGAGGCAGTGAAATAGCTACTTCGATACATTTGAGGCAGGCAGAACTACGCCTTGACATTCGGAAAATCATGGGACAAGTTAGTAGGTTGTGGATTTAGATCAAGCAGGTAGTATAGATAATAGAAGGTCGACTTCCGGTTACTCGTTTGTGTTAGCGGGTAGAGCAATCGTTTGGATGTCAAAGCTTCAGTCCGTGGTAGCTCTTTCCATAACCGAAGCTGAGTATATGGCGATGATAGCATTCAAAAAAAAAATTTGTTTGGTTGAGAGGGATGATAAATCAGTTGGGGCTTTAACAAGAGGTCTTATCAGTTACTTGTGACAGTCAAAGCGCGATTAATTTGGCAAACTATGTTTATCACTCACGTACTAAACATATTAATATTGACAGGTGCTTGAGAAAAGAGGTGTGACTCTAGAGAAGATCCACACAAGCGTCAATATATGGCTGACATGCTTACGAAAGTGGTTTATGCAAAGAAGTTCAAGTTCTGTGCGACTTATCTGGGTCTAGCAAAAATAGAGTGAAGACGGAATGTGCACGAGAAGCGATAATTGTGGAGCTATGATGGAGATGAAGTAGAGATGGAGAATCAAGTACAGTAAAAGAGCAATGGAGTGTGACGATTGAAGACATGGTGGAGATTGTTGTCTAATATCTTAAATTTGTCTGTAATAGAGTCTGTCAATGTCATCGACAGACCACCCGATTTCATCGAGCAGCTGCTGATGCCATCGACAGATGTTCGATCCCATTGAGAAAATCCAAAAAAAATCCTTGTTGATTGCTGGACGGTTTTGGAGGTTGCTACTTGATGTCATCGAAGGTTCTTCGATGTCATCGACTGATTCTCAATAGTTGTCGATGGAATCAAAGGTCCCATCAAAGGCGCACACAGAACTATGTAAGTGTGCGATTTGTTTCCTATTCCGATTGCGATAGAATATATATCGGGTGTAATCGGGATTACGGTTCTCTAAGACGTGCAAAGGGCAAAGGCTAGGGCCTTTCCTCTTTGGCCTTTGATCAATAAGGTTTTGATCTCTTGTAACTTCATTTTTCATAGTGCATTCTCGCTCTGTGTTGTGGATTTTTCCCGCAAGGGTTTTTCCACGTAAATTTGAATTGTTCTCTGGCTGGATTTGCTTATGCAATTGTGATTATCTTGTTTGATTCCTCTTTATGTGCTTCTGCGAGTGCAAACAAATATTGGCCAATACAAGTGTATCGTATCCATATCAGCCAATGTCGAGACCCAAAATGGGGTTAAAACGGTCCGATCCAAATATCGATAGTCGAATCAGCCTTGTCGGCTAATACAAGCCATATAATGAAATATTGATACACCCATCCCACATCAGGTGCGAGCCAATGAGAATGTAAAGGCTCAATTTCCCTTTTTTTTTCTCTCCTTTATTCCTTCTAACCTTAGACGAAGCTTAGAACGAGTTTTTTACTTCATGTAAACCAATTTTGGATATCAAAACAGAAAATTTGACCCAGCTCAACAAATTGAAGCAAAGTGGGCCATTTTAGGGAGTATTTTGGCTATATTTTCTGAATATATGTGCATGTGTATTATAAGGGCAAGTTGAAGGAGTGAGTTGATACAAGTACAAGGCTCTAAAAATGCATGGGGACAACCCAAAAGGACACGGATGGAGGTAGCAAGAAAAAATTTGATGGCCTTGGGCTAATTGAATGTATGGCCCTTGGTAGAGTGGAATAGCAAAATAGGATTCATTTATCCAACCCTAATTAATTGAGATGGGGCTTAGATGATGATGATGATGATATATGCATGTTTATTAAAGCAGTGAGTGTATAGCGACAATGCCGAATCTTTGTACTGCATAAAGATGCCAATTGCTAGATCATGATAGTACTTGCCTAATTGGTGATATCATTCTAGCATCCCAGTCTATAAGCCATACAATATAGTCAATATTTTATACATTAACTGGTGAAGATGACAGTTGATATATTGTATCAATTTATAAGAATCATAAAAATTTAGAGGTCAAGGACTTGACCACACTCTACCTACAACATGTCATCCTAACATACCAAAGAATGGTCCAATAAACCATTGAACACGTCCCAAATATATATGTATATATATATTCTTGTGTTTCCCATTTCATCTGATATTTTTCACAATTTTGGTTAAAACTTTTTACTAATTCGGGTCTGATATGGCCCCTGGAAATCAGATTCAAAACCTTGATGTGATGGCATTATTGGCCGAGTACTTGCCAGCATTTATTAATATCAAGTACTCCACATTTTTATGCCACGTTTGTAAAACCAGAAAACTGAAGTGTTCATGGATGAATCATATGAATGAGGTTACAATGACATCCAACCTGACCATATACTATGACAAAAGTCAAAATATTTGGTAGCGTAATATTTAATGCATCAAGCAAAATTCATCATGGACTACAGTGGGAATCAAAAACTGCAAGAAAATCATTCATAAAGTTCTACCACATTCAAGTCTGTCAAGGCAATAATACAAAGTAAGAAACTGGTGTCCACAAGACCAATTATGAGCAGACCAATCACAAGATCCTTTAACCAAGTATCTTATCAGATTACTCAATTTTAGAACTTAGAAATGAGGCCGGACCATCTGAGAAGCCTGTCTGTCATTTGAAGAAAAATCTGATCAAGCAACAGAAACCGATAACAGAAAAGAATTAGTATGAATAATAAGGAACTCATACTTACGCAGGTGCTTTTCGCGGCGGTGTATCAGTACGTGGAGCAGAACCCCAACTTGATCCAGAAGCTGCTGTTGCAGCGGCGACGGCAGCGGCTCTTTCAGCTTCTTCTATAGTTGCCTTTGATGCGAATTGACCCTTGTATCGATGCATCCTGCAAAAAACATGACAGTGCATATATAATTACCAAGGGCCTGTTTGGCTTTGCATTTAAAAAATGTGTTTTTGTAAGCTTTTCATGATTTTGATTATGAAAATAACTTTTTTATGCTTTAATGGTTTATTGTTAGCCACTTTATTAATCAATTTAGAAAAATAATTTTCCAAATTTGCACTCTTTTCTGCAGCACCTAGCACCCTCTTTCCTACAACCGTTTCCAATTCTACAAACTTGCGAAAAGCACTCATAAAATCAAAGCTCTCTCCCAATGGAAGGTTTGGTAGTTGCACAACAGTTTAGAGCCGTACACCACACGTGATTGCATGGCACCTAGGTCCGAGATCAAATCCATCCACCGATTGGTCCGACCATGTTTTCCCTAACATTAATCTGGTCCTCTCAGAAGGTAGGCCCCAATATTGGAACACAGGTGAACAGGGTGTTTTAGAGCTATACATTTATTTTGTAAATCGTGGCCCACCTGACCAGTGGATCAACCTAATTCCTGGGCTAGGGCATCAATAAAGTGGTGCCCTTCTAATGGATGGATAGGATCCCGGACCTACATGCCAGGACGGCAAAAGTGTGGCGTATACATGAGTTGTGTTGCCCACGCATGTAGGCTTAGAAAATCTTATCTGTGGAGAAGCTGGATGTACACGACTTTCCTATAACCCCTGCCTGCAGCTATGGGGCCCACCGTGATGACCGTGCAACATCCACTCCATCCATCCGTTTCACCATATCATGTGACTCCAAAATTGAGGTAAATGAGGAAAGTGGGCCATGCCACAGTAAACAGTGGGGATTCAATGCTCACCATTCCAACCTTCATGGGGAAATTGTTTTTCTCATGCATGTTTACCAAACGTGTTTTTTTCAGATAAGCAATTCTCAAGAACCAATTCCAGAGGATTGTTTACTGAGAACCAATTCTGCAATTGCTAGTAACAATGCAAACATGACCTAAGAGCAATCATATTGTTTGCATTATTGCAGACATACTTTCCCAGCCTCTCTCCAATAAACATGTGAGATTTGGCCCACATTCAGAGAATACAAGACAGGTTCAATCAAGATGGCTAACAAGAATATGGGCCTGAGAATCTATAGCTAAAGTAGCACTGGAAAGGAGTGAAGGCTCTGCTTTCCTACAAACATGGAAAGGAGTCCTACAATTTCATTAATGGGGTAAGAAAAAGGCCCACAAAGGGGCTTTCTACTCTCACATCATTTGATCACAGTAAGAGAATTTCCCTACACTTTACCAAGCAGGTAAAGGCTGAGCAACAAATGACATGTGTGTACGTACACACATCAGCCTAACCCTCCTTTAGCAAAGGAGTACACCAGATCACTGGCCTCTACCTAAATGGACAAACAAAAGTTTAACCTAGATGCTAAGACTCCATTGAACATGAAGCCAAGCCACCCGAGGATCGATGTGACCACTCCTGGCCCACAAAATTATATCCTTGGAGTCCCCTTCAGGAATGATCAACAATCAACAATATATTTGTTTATCATCCAAGATCGGCATGGCTATTCCTGGCGCATGAGATGATATTCTTGGAGTCTCCTTCAGCAATTACCAGCAATAATTGATATATCCGTTGTTTATCATCCAATAGAGTGACAAACAAACCAATCCTTGCATGAAACTCTCAATTACTAATCTAATGGAAGGAATAGGCTGCCAATAACAGTTCTTATCCTTATGATATTCACCCTTTCTTTGGACAGACAACGACAGGGAAACAGATTGCTACTAGTATAGCTTAAACTTTGTTTTGATCGAGTAAAGAGGTTTGCTAAGTCCACATGCATCTAAAGGTATATAAGCAAAATGTTCCGCCACACATGCCATCATGGCAAACGGGTGCAATAAGCAGGCCATATCCACCAGGATGGTCCAACCTTGAAGATGTTCTCATCCGTAAATCAGGCCATTCCACTCATCAGGTATGCCACAATGTTAGAAACAGGTAGATGGCTTCAGAAACTTCAACCCAAGTTTTATTCAGCCATACATTTTTTTTTGTAAACCGTGGCCTATCTGATTAGTTAACTGACCTGATTCCTGGGGTTCAGGGAATCTACATAGCGAGAGGCCCTGATGGATGCACTGGAGCACATATGAAGCATTTACATGAGCTGCCTTGAAACATGTGTGGCCATAGCAAAGCTCTCCAGGAAACATTGTAACAAAAGTCGAAACCTTTAGGTGATGAGAACATCCGAGCAACATATCAAAGGAGGGATGAGCCAGTCTCCTTATAGCTAGAGGACCAATACATGGGGCCCACTTGGCCCAATTCACATTCCTAGCCACATTGAAGACCCCACGTGCATGTTCGTGCATCTTTGAAGACCCGACATTGGGAAGATGCATGTGGGCTGCATATAGGAGCTTGATGGACACATCGGACCATTGGATCGAGTGGACACAATGATTGGACCATTTGATCATCATCGGATATCTTGATGGTGGACCCCCAAGAGCCATGAAATTGTTTAGTTGTTTAGTTTGTTTACATGTTTCGTTATTGTTGGTATGGCTCATATTTGTGTTGAGATTTGGGAGTTAGAAACAACTTTAATTTATTAGGCGTCTTTATGTTGAGAATATCATCGGAGAGCACATTTTTATAAAAGGTCTTTTCTAAGACTATAAAGGGTTGGACACCCCCACCCAAGCCGATATGCATGTTATGAATGAAAGAGATTTCTCTCCTTTTGCTTTGAGATTGAGCAAAATTTCATGATGTGATTGGATTGGTGGTGCGAAACCATTGGGAGCGATTCTCTAGTTATCCTTTCTACTTTTTTCTCTTCTCAACAAGGTATCATTTTTTCTCATCTAGTTATCCATTGGGAAGATGCATGTGGGCTGCATATAGGAGCTTGATGGACACATCGAACCGTTGGATCGAGTGGACACAATGATTGGACCATTTGATCATCATCGGATATCTTGATGGTAGACCCCCAAGGGCCATGAAATTGTTTAGTTGTTTAGTTTGTTTACATGTTTCGTTATTATTGGTATGGCTCATATTTGTGTTGTGATTAGGGAGTTAGGAACAGCTTTAATTTATTAGGCGTCTTTATGTTGAGAATCTCATCTGAGAGCGCATTTTTATAAAAGGTCTTTTCTCAGACTATAAAGGGTTGGACGCCTCCACCCAAGCCGATATGCATGTTATGAATGAAAGAGATTTCTCTCCTTTTGCTTTGAGATTGAGCAAAATTTCATGATGTGATTGGATTGGTGGTGCGAAACCACTGGGAGCGATTCTCTAGTTATCCTTTTGACTTTTCTCTCTTCTCAACAAGGTATCATCTTTTCTCATCTTCTTTTCTTCCTTCATCTCCTCCTTTCTTTTCTTCTTTGTTACCATTCAAAACCTAAATTGACACATCCCAAGCCTAAACCGGCCACAATCCACCATCCTTTGTTGTCCGTATAGACGTACTAATGCACGTACGTATGGTTGTCCATACGGACAACCTTGTACAATAGCCCTTTTGTTTCATCACAAAGGCTCTTTCCCTACCCTTAGCTTCCCTCTTTAAAACCCCTAAACTAATTTTACCAAACCCTAATCCTAAAATTCACAAATTCCAAAATTCCAAAATCTCCAATTTTTCCAAACCCAAATCCCCAAAATCTGAAAATCCCTTGACCAAATCATAAATCCCTAACTCCCATAACCTGAAACCCATATTCACAATTCTAGAAACCCTAAATCATAAATCCCTTAAAACTCGAAATCTGAAATCCCAACCCAAAACCTTCCAAAACTTCAACCCTAATTCCTCTAAAAGCCTAGATACCCCAAACCCATTTCCCACATTCCCTAGCCTTTAAACAGCCCTAACACATCAAAACTCTTACAAGACATGATTTGCATTGAATTCAAATTTAACCCTATGCTATGATGGGGGTTCTATCTCCCATAGGTCCCGGTTAATATCTATCTCCCATAGGTCCCAGTTAATCAGTAGTTTATGAGAATCGTGTTGCGGGACTGTTGTAGGCTTTGATTTGGACATGTCATGAATCTGAAATTTCTGAATTTATGGTAAATTAGCTTTATTTTATCGTTCTATTGCTCTAGTAAATCTGTCTTTTACTTTCATGGCATCGTATTAGATTAGCGTCTTGCATCATTAGGCCCTCTTCGATTGCCACTTAAAAAATGCATTTTTAGACATCTACCAAACAGGGCCTTAGATTGTGTAGAATAATTCCCAAAAAAAAAAAAAATCAGTCTAGAATAATCCAAAATAGTTTCGAATTCCAACAAAAATTGACAACATGGAGCCCACAGCTACCCAATATCAATTTGACCATCATTTTGCAGCAGGATTTCCAATTCCTGCAAAATGACCGCTACATTGGCAACATCTAGACATGGGACCCAATGAGACAGTTCGTCAGAATCATTTCCTTTTTAGACAAATAGGCCTTTAGTGAATGAATAACATTTTTTGAAGAATAGCTTTAGGTTATGGAAACTATCAATATAACTGTAACCAGACCATCAGACGCCCAGCATCAACAGTTTCCTTGTAAATTGGCTCATGTCTCAGGCAATAAAATGATTCCTAAGATAAATATAAAGTGATAATGAGTCATGCACCTCGTACCTAAGGGCTACCTCTTTACGAACATTGTAACGAACTTTCCTTCCAAAATTCCGCTCTTTTCGCTTCTCGCGGAACCTCATCAGTGAAGCAGCTCTCTGGGGCATGTTCATACCCTGCAGAAATTAGATTACTGATTGACTACTAAATGCACAGGAAGCTAGAAGATATCAAAACATAGCTCATTCAGACAAAGAATGCATTAAGTGTTAAAATGCAATACATACCTTATTGTTTTGATGGGTGATAGTAACCATGGGAGCAGATACTTCACGGCCACCCAATAATAAGAGCACTGCTTGAACCTGTAGAATATGATCTAAACATGATTACCATTCATCTTCTCAAAAGACTTTAGTACCAAGGGAGAAGAAAAGTTCAAGTATAAAGGAGTAAAACAATGTGAAGATCATTTGAAAACTAGAGGTAAAATAAGAATGAATAAGCCTTATGAAAATATAATCATAGAAAAACAAAACAACAACAATTTTATAAGCCTTATGAAAATATAATTACAGACTCCTTGTCAAACTCAAGCTTCTCAAAAACAACCTCAAACAGTGGAAGAAGTCAGTTCTCCGCAAAAGAGAAAATGAAATGGACTCTATATTATCAGAGCTTCAAAAGATCGATGCAGATTCAGAAAATTCGCCTATGTCCTCAGAAGTGTTGGGCCGAAGAATTCAGCTTATCCAATCCATTTCTGCTAGAGCTCTGGAAAACGAAATCTCTTGGACGCAAAAATCTAGAGCCAAGTGGATCAGGGAGGGAGACAAAATAACCGGGTACTTTCATAGTATTGCTAGCATGCACGCCAGATCCAATAAAATCAGTAGCATCATAGTTAATGAGGAGCGCATTGAAGATAAAGATCAGATAGCAGCCCAGGCGATCCAATACTTTAGTTCTCTTCTCTCGTCTAAAGAATGGGAAAGACCGCGATTAGATAATCTCCAAGTGGACAGAATCAATGAAGCAGAAGCCTCATCCCTCGAATCCCAATTCTCAGAGGAGGAAGTGAAGATGGCCATAGATTCGCTCGGAGGTAACAAATCCCCTGGTCCCGACGGTTTTCCTATCTCATTCTTCCAAACCTTTTGGGACGTTATGAAATCCGACGTCATGGCTTTCGTTCAAGAATTTCATAATAGAGGGAGACTCTCTCCTGGTCTCGGTACGACCTTCATTGCCCTCGTCCTAGAAGTGGCGGGTGCAGCTTCTTTCAAAGACTTCAGACCAATCAGCCTAATAGGGGACGCATACAAGATCTTAGCCAAAGTTCTAACCTCTCGGTTGAAGAAAGTCATCGAAAAGATAATTTTGGCAAATCAAAGTGCATTTATTCTGAGGAGACAAATTGTGGACTGTGCACTCATTGCTAATGAATGTCTCCACTCTAGCCACAATCGGGCCTGAAAAGTATATTCTGCAATCTCGACATCGAAAAAGCCTACGGCCATATCGATTGGAACTTTCTCCAATATATGCTTCAGCGGATGGGTTTCGGTCCAAAGTGGAGAGGATGGATGGGAGAATGCATTGGTTCTGCCCACTTCTCTATTCTTCTCAATGGAACTCCAAAAGGCTTCTTCAAAAACTCTAGAGGTTTGCGTCAGGGTGACCCCTTATCCCCTTTCCTTTTTCTCATCATGAGGGAGGTTTTATCTAGAATGTTGCATAAAGGCCAACAAGAGGGTATTCTTCGTGGCATCTCTATCCCAAGTATGCCCAACCCAATCTGTCATATTCAGTTTGCTGATGACATTTTGATTTTTTCGGAAGTGTCTCCAGACAAGATTGAAAATCTCTGCACTACTATTCGGTGTTTTGAAGCCATATCTGGG
The DNA here is from genome assembly GCF_029962835.1 of Magnolia sinica. NCBI lineage: Eukaryota > Viridiplantae > Streptophyta > Magnoliopsida > Magnoliales > Magnoliaceae > Magnolia > Magnolia sinica. The sequence goes on along the minus strand of NC_080581.1, from coordinate 2,943,649 downwards.
CTAAGAGTAAATCTGGCCAAATCAAAGATGTGTGGGGTTAATCTAGAAGAAGAAGAACCAGTGTTTTAAATAGCGGTAGCGTGATGCGTAGCGCTCAACCCTCTATAGCGTGTAGCGTAAATACGTAGCGTGTAGCGGAAGCTACACGACATTTCTATTTTTTAATTTAAAAATACGATAAATATAATAAATAGTGAAAAAAAAAGGGAAAAAAATATAAAAATGCCTAAAAGATGATTCATTTTATCAATTATAAGCATGTTCATTAGTTATCATTTATCAAAGGCCAATCCACATATATAAGCTAAATCAAATAATTATCACATCAACAACTTCCTAAGCAAACCACTTTAATTAATAATGTCTAATTGAAACCACAAGTCACAATTATGAAAAGAAATAAAAATCCCATAGGTTAAACAGGGGATTTACGCTATTTGGGACGCTATGTAGTGCTACGGCCACGCTACGCTACTTAGCGTACGCTACGGGCGCTATTTGAAACACTGAGAAGAACTATCCAGCTATGCGACGTCCTTTCATTGCTCCTCGGCTTCCTTCCCAACCACATTTGTGGGCCTCCCTTTATGCCTAGGACTGCCGCCGAAGTCTCTATGGAACAAGATCTCTAACATGTTCGAGAAACACGTTGCCAAGTGGAAGTGTCGGTATCTTTCTCTGGGAGGCCGCCTCACTCTTATCAAGGCGGCGCTATCCAACTTACCTTTATATTTTATGTCTTTATTTAGATGTTCAATTTCTGTTTTGACATCTATCGACAAGTCAAGACGCGATTTCCTGTGGTATGGCAAAGAAGACAAGAAGAATTTCCACCTCCTCAACTGGAATGAGGTTTGTACCCACTTCCAAGAAGGTGGTGCTGGGGTCAAGAACCTTAGGATTATGAATCAAGCCCTTCTTGGCAAGTGGATTTGGAGATTAGGGTCTGAAAAAGGTTCCCTTTGAAACATCATCATCAAAAGCATATATGGATCCTCTACAGGTGGGTGGTGGACGAGACTCCTATTATAGAGCTTCTTATGTTTGGAAAGGCATCCTTCGTATGAAAAATAAAGTTCTTACAGGTATTGGCTACAAGTTAGGAAAGGGCAACGATATCCAATTTTGGGAAGATCTTTGGGTGGGCGACAATCTTTTAAAAAATCCCTTTTCTAATATCTTTCTTCTAGCTCCAAACAAGACCACTTCAATCGTTGAATGTTTCTGTGTCGTTCGGCAAGGTGGAATGGACTGTTAATTGCAGAAGGAACCTCCAAGACAGGGAAATCGACGAGTACGTCGACCTTATTCTCTGCATCTATAAGGCAATGCCTAATCAACAAATCGATGACAATCTTATCTGGAGACTGGATAAGTCCAGCAGATTTTCAGTTAGATCGTTCTATTTTCATCTTCACAACAAATCAGTAGCTTCAAATAGTACTCTGACCCCTTACATCTGGAAATATTCGGCCCCTCCAAAGATAATTTGCTTCGGATGGTTGGTAGGAAAGAAAAAGATTCTTACGGTGGACAATCTAAAAAAAAAAGAGGAATGCAGGTAGTCAATATCTGCTTATGCTGCATGAAGAACGAATAATCGGTTGATCATTTACTCATCCACTACCCTTTCATCGTTAAAATCTGGTTAGATTTTTGTTCTCGTTTCAACATCAATTGGTGTTCCCCTGGTTCGGTAGATTCTCTCCTTCCTGCTTGGCACGGGATCAGTTTAGGAAAGAAAATAAAGCGTTTATGGAGAGTGGCCATTCTCGCCATCTAGTGGTCTGTTTAGGAAGAAAGAAACAGTAGATGTTGCAGGAACATCTCAAATTCAGCGGAGTCTGTTTCTTCCAAGGCTAAGGGTTTTATTATTGAATGGGCTGTTATTGTATCTGTTTTGAAGGACTTTTGACCTTCGCTTTTTAGGAGTATAGCTGAGTCTGCATTCTCAGCGGGCTCTCTCTCCTCTTTTGTTCTTCTTTTCCTTTTATATATCAATCGTTATCTTTCAAAAAAAATAATAATAATAAATAAATAAAAATTGTGTAGACAACAGGAAACAAATAGACCAGTGATGTAATAGAAGAGATAAAAGCCAAATGTCCTACGCATAAAATGACACCAAACATTCACACATGGCACTTCAAAGCCATCATGTCCTATATCAACTAAAAAAATTAGTGAAGAGAATATATGTGAAGAAAATGAAGAAATATAGGGTCTAATTGGAAGCATGGTGGCACATATTGTACTAGCATTGTATTTGATGTATCTTCTCCTAGAGGCTTTATAGGGATCAGAATGTTCAGTTGATATAGGTTTTCCAACTGTAACTTGGTGTTAATGTGTTCAACACTCTACGCTTAAGAATGCACATTTTACAGTTCTAAGGGAACTAATGTAGCTATGGATCTAAGCATGGTATGTCATGCCATGGTGTAGCTTTTGCAATTTCTTCTTATTCTTCTATAAGCAAGATGTTTGGTAGCGTGTTGTCCTCAAAACCCATGCCACAACCAGGGCCCCTCAAAACATCTCCACTGTGCATCAGCATGAGGGTTGAGGGTAGGTAGAGCGTTGCCCCCTACATCCTCCGGTGCACAGAAAGCCAGTAACGGATGCCTTACCCGAGACCGACAGCTTAAAAATAAGTGGAAACATAGGACACAGCCCAACAATGCTACACATGGTAACATCCCTACATAATTTTACTTAAAGAGTGCATGTGAACCAAGAAATCCCTCTCATTGTGAATAGAAAGAAAATTATTAAACAAACAAGTATTAACAAAACAGCGCAAATAGGAAGTCAAACAAGTGAGTTGACATTATCAAAATTACAGGCTTTACAGCTCAACCACAAAATTTCTGGTTATGATTTTATGTAGATTCCACACCAAGATCCAGCTACGAGCTCGACCCAATCCAAAATGGACAGGTCACCAAAGGACCTACGGCAACTTAGCTGGCCATAGAGCCTACAACACCACTTTCTTTCTTTTGACTTACAAATACAGAAGGATAAACTTGCTTTGGAAATTTGAAATTTGATTTGTAGATACTTCTGGACTGTAGGCCCTCTCTCTGGACCATGCATCGTCTCTTTTTCTCCTCTTACCCCCTTATTATTTTTCATTCTTTGTTTTTCCTCTTTTTCCCTTGGTTCCAAGGGTATTTAATGTAATTTGGGATATCACACAATATAAATAAAGAGGCTGGACATCCAGCCCTAGTAGAGTTTTTTTTCCCTCCCAAAGGCTTTTTTCTCACTAACATTATATCAACAAAAAAGATCATGGGGTTTTCTCCTCGTCCTCCTTTCTTGATCTCCCTTTCGCTTCTTTCTTTTTTCTTCTTTTCTCTACTTTTCTTTCTTCTTCTCAAAATTTTCTCTTTGTTTGAGAGCTGTTGAAGCCTAATAAGCGATTGAATGTGATTATTGAGGAGGTATCTTGCGGCAAATTCTAATTTCTTTGAAGGGTTGTTGGACATTCAGTTTTGATATGTTTTTTGGGTTCTTCTCATCCCAATTTACAACGATTCTTGTGGCCAGCAATAAAAGGATTTGAGATTTGTTTATCTTTTTGAACATTATCAGAATTTGTTAATGTGGTAAATTTAGCCATAAGATCCCCTTCTCCTTTTGGTGGTTTGAATTGGAGCTACGAGAAATGGTGCCATTTTGAATTTTTTGTTATAGCAGTTTTTTGTATTGATTGTGTGGAGTCGAGATATTTAGTACACTTTTAATTGTTTGGGATTAAAAATGGCTTCACTATCAATATCTAAGACTATTGATCCCATCACCTCCAAGATGGAAAGGTTTATTGCTCATTCTAAGAATCCTATATTGCAAATTACAACTCAATCATAAGTCCAGCAATATCTTCCATGGTCAAAAAATTATCCATCTTTGAGATATTTAGTACACTTTTAATCGTTTGGGATTAAATATGGCTTCACTATCAATAACCGAGACAGTTGATCCCATCACCTCCAAGATGGAAAGGTTGATTGATTGTTCATTCTATGAATCCTAGATTGCAAATTACAACTCAATCATAAGTCCAGCAATGTCTTCAATGGTCAAAAAATTATTGAGATGTTTGTTGGAGGAAAACAAAAGTTGGGACACACACACACGCACACACACACACACACACACACACACACACACACACGTGTATCTGTATATTAAAACTTCATATAACCAATCCTTCATATAGAGTGTGGAAATCAAATAACTTGTTAGTTATGTCGTGACTCCTGAGTTCTATGGAACCAAGAATTAGTGGGCTTTTATGTCGTCCATTGAACGTGAGATTTGGTTAACTGCTAATGAATTGTATCTTAATTAAAATAATATGGCCCAAATTTACAATATTTATCAAGAAATTAATCATTTCAAACGGAAAGATCAATGTCTTTCCCTTGTCGTCAAACCCCAACTGACAATGAGATTGAGATGTCAGGGCTGCTCTCTCTCTCTCTCTCTCTCTCTCTCTCTCTCTCATAGTATCAGGCAGTGATTCTGGACGCACCATTCTGGTTGAAGGGCAAAAAAGGTGGGTTTACAGTTCGTTATCTTCTAAATGTTATTTATTCTCTGGGCCATGCGGTCAATTGCTCTCATACGGATGTTATTTGGAGTTACAATGCTCCCCTAAAATTTGCAGCCTTTGCTTGGCTCACAGGAAGATAGAATCCTGATAGTTGATAACCTTCGCAAGCGCAGAATCGCCATTCCCAATGTCTACCTCTTGTGCATGAGGGATGAGGAAACAATGCCTCATCTCTTCATAAGCGGCCCCTATGCACTAAGGGTGTGGGCTGTTGTTCTATCTGCTTTCAGCATGCATTAGGTAGTGTTAAACTCATTGAAGGTGTTATTCTGGTCAAGGGGGGCAGCCCCAAGGATAGGAGAATCTAGCACCTAGCTCTTTTGGTAGTCTCGTGGAGCATTTGGATGGAGAGAAATGCTAGATACTTCAGGAATAGTAGAGAAACTACGGGGGCTACACTTCAAAAGATTTTTCTTTGCTTCAGGAGTGGGATTCCTTCTTCTTCTTCTTCTTCTTCTTCTTTTTTTTTTTTTTTGGGGGGGGGGGTTCCTGCCTTTTCAGTTGAGTTGTTCTTTGTTTTTGTTCTTTTGGCCTATGGAATTCTATTTTAAAAAATCAATGTATGATTATTATGTTGAGATACATCGTTGTGGTTGAAATTGTCTTTCCTATATGATCTTCAATTTGTTTGTTGTATAGATACAGAGGCATATAAAAGAAGTCTTGAGGGAAAAAAAAAATGACATTTGAATTGTTGGCAGGTGTTAATTTTGAGTTTGAGCCTGTTGTTCAAGTTTAGATTCTTGGTTTTTGTTCTTTTGGCCTATGGAATTCTATTTTAAAAAATCAATGTATGATTATTATGTTGAGATACAACGGTAACTTTTTTTTTAGCTCTGTTTTTGCTGTTTTTTTGAAACATCTTGCTTCCAAACTGTTTCTAACTCCTTCTACTACTAATTTCGACCAACCTTAGCTAGGTATTTGATAGTAAAACACATTATATTATAGATTTTTTTGAATCAAAGCTCGGTGGGCCATTTTTCAGAAATTCGTCAAAAATAGGTATTTATACTTTTTTAATATATTTTGCTGATGTCATATGATGTGTTAATCATTCATGTTAATGTGCATTTTACAGATTTGGAGTGCCATTTAATAATTTTTAATATTTGTTTCTATTTACGCATGAATTTTGGCCCCTTTTTTAAATTCGAGAAAATCAGTTTTTAATGGTTGTTTTGTTGTTTTAATCATGAGGTATTAATCATAGTAGAACATGTTAATGTCATTTTACAGATTTGGGGTGCCATTTTATATTTTTTAATATTTTTTCTATTTACGCATTTATTTTGGGCCTTTAAATGATTCTTTTGCAGTTTTAATGATGTCATATGATGTGTTAATCATAGTAGAACATGTTAATGTGCATTTTACAGATTTGGGGTTCCATTTTATATATTTTTATATTTTTTTCTATTTACGCATTTATTTTGGCCCTTTTTTGAAAATTCGAAAAATCATTTTTAATGATTCTTTTGCTGTTTTAATGATGCCATATGATGTGTTAATCATAGTAGAACATGTTTATGTTATCTGGGGTGCCATTTTATATTTTTTCTATTTACGCATTTATCTCGCCCTTTTTTTGAAAATTCGAAAAATCATTTTTAATGATTCTTTTGCTGTTTTTATGATCGTAGTAGAACATGTGCATTTTACATATTTGGGGTGCCATTTTATATATATTTTTTATTTTTTCTATTTACGCATTTATTTCGCCCTTTTTTGAAAATTCGAAAAATCATTTTTAATGATTCTTTTGCTCTTTTAATGATGCCATGATGTGTTAATCATAGTAGAACATGTTAATTTGCATTTTATTTACATTTTATATTTTTTTCTACGCATGAATTTTGGCCCTCAAAAATAATTGCAAACACCTAAATGTAAGATATTTTCATATTACATTCATTCTAATATATCTATCATTGATAGTAGATAGTTAGAAAATTAAATATATGAATTTTGTAGTCAAATTCAGGTTATCTGGTACAGTCTGATACAACTTCTCACTAAAGAGTGGACCGATACAACACCATAAACATGTTCCAATTTATAAATGACTGCCTCTTAGGAATGCTTCGGAGAGTCCAGATGTAATCCATATTTTTTCATATTTTTTTGGAGATACGGGACACCTTGGGTAAAGGACTTCACTTCTTGATGGTACAAAACTATTCACAAGTCTATGGGACAGATGCCTTATAAGAAGGGATTTGCACGTTGCAACAAAATGGGCCTCAGAAAGAGATTAGTACCATGGATCTACATGTACGGTCGATGAAATTCAAGACCTTAAAATGAGTTGTATAGAAAGGAGGTCGGCATAAGTATGGATGGGCACAAATATCGAATAACGGTGCAATTTTTTTTTTTGCCTATATGCTCTAAAATAATATTCTATGCATTCCAAATATGCATTCATTTATAAAGTAGAACGATTAATTTTTTAACCAGGTAATTTGAATTTTACATATATTTAATTTTTAAATATGTAATTTATTTTAACAACTTGATATCATTTCTCCCAATAGTTCTTTAAAAAATGAAATTTTTTAATGGTAATTTTACTCATGACATTTATTGTGATTATCCCACTTATAAATTGGTTGTGAATCATAAAAAAAATAAAAATCAAAAGGCCCTATTTTAAAAATAAAAACTATTCACAAGTCTATGGGACAACAGATGTCTCGTGTACAATTTGTTAAAGCTTGAATTATGAGGGACATGGTGGGCCTAACGTGATGAATGTGTTATATCTACACCATCCATCTATTTTGCCAAATAATAGGGCATGAGCCCAAAAATGAGGCACATCCAAAGCTCGGGTAGATGCACCATAAGAAACAACAATAATTAAACGTTCACCGTTAAAAATTTATGGGGGCTAGAAAAGTTTTAGATCTGACATGTGTGACGCTCAATGAGATTATTGAAAATAAACATTACAAAGGACTTTAAGTAATTTTTAATGGTGAGAGCTATGGTGTGGTCCACGAGATTTGGATATTATTAATTTTTGATACCGACTTAAAATGACGTGGCAAAATGGATGGATGATATGGGTACAAACCTCATTCAATTGTGAAAATCATTATCTCTCGCCGCTATTTTTGGCGTGGTACGTTTGAGATTTGCAATGAATACATCACCATGGAGCCCATATAACTTTGCTCCATTAGGCAAATGTTGGTGTCCCAAAATGAGTTGTATAGAAAGGAGGTCGGCATAAGTATGGATGGGCACAAATATCGATGTTGGATAAAGGGTGATATATCCGATGGCTTTCAAAAGTTAGATTTTCTAACACACCCATGTAATTATTTACAATAGTAAAATATGACATCTTGGTAGAATTGATATTACTTGTATGTAAAAATAATCCCTAAATAAAGAATAATGACGGACTTAAAAATCAATTATTTATACATTAAAAAAAAATACCCCAACAGTGAAATGAAATAATAATCAAGCATAAAAAATTAAATTTTATTTAATCAAGTCACAAGTGTTACACACACAGCACATTTTCCAAAAATTGTTGTCCTTGTTACTTGGGTAGGGTTGATTACCACAACTCTTTACATTTGTTACATGTGAGGGGTTGTGTAACATCCCGGATGTTACCATTTTAGCCTAAGTTCAGCATTTTACTTGTCATGTGTATTTTCCCTTAGTTAACGTGAATTTTAACTTATTTTGTAAATAACTCTTTATCCATGATGATTTAGATAAGGGTTCTTTTGTAAGAATTGCTTAGAAACATGCCTAGAATCACATAGAAGCATTGGATTTTGTAAAACACTTAGATCATAAATATTTAGTAAGACACCCTTAACCTAGACCCTTGATCTTAACCTAGACCCTTGATTCTAGATCTTATGGTTCTCATGATCTGTTTGATGTGAAATTTTATCCCATGCCTATCTAACATAAATGAACAGTGAACATCAAATTTCAGCCCTTAGATCATAGTAAAATTGGCCCAATGGTCAAATCAGCCCCTTAACTCTTGATTTTGGTGGCCATCGTGAAGGAAAACGTGACCAGTATCTGTAGTCACTTGATCCACATCTAGTGAATGTCTTAGATCCCGAAGATCTTAGTCAAATTCAGATAATTCATCATCCAATAGTGATTTTTGCACAATAAGAAACTAAATCCCAAATTCACATTAAACTCACATTGAATTACTAATTAATTAAATTTCAGTTAATTTCAGTTAATGAGACCCAAGTTACATATGTTGCCACCGTCCAATCATGATGAAATTTTGTACGATGGAAGATCTAGTGAGACTACGAGTTTTGGTGAAGAGAATGGACCCGATCAATGTATCGCGACCGTCCATCAAGCCGTTTTCAAGATTGGGCAATCTAGGTTATGGATCACCAAGAAAATAACGTATACCGACTCTATTCTTCAAGTTAAGCATGATGAACGGTTTAGAAATCAATAAAGATCAACCCATGGGCCATTTTTGGAGAAACCCAATAAGAGTGGGAAGTGTGGACACCCACCACATGTATATAAGGAGGCTCACGCCCCCCACTCCCTATTTCATCCCCTTTGTGTACACACCCCTCACACATCTAGAAGAGAGAGAGAGAGAGAGAGAGAGAGAGAGAAAGGACGTCCCCATCCATCTCCCCATCCTTTCCAAACATGTGGACATTCTCCACCTTGCTCGTGTGACTCCTGTTCATCGTGGTTCGCCCTATTCCATCGAGATCAACCTAGGGTTTTCGTCTAAGACTAACATGAGGAATCCCTTTAGGCTTATTAACAATTCTCGCTAGTTTTCTCTTAAAAGTAAAAACCTAAGGATTGCTTTCCTTGACTGTGTGATTGTTGTTTTGATTCATAAAAACCTTGTTAATTCTATGTTTTATTGCTGTAAAATTGATGATGATTGAATAAATCCATGTTTGGATGTGGTTTGATGGAGAATTGAACTATGAATAGGTTTAAACCCTAACTACATGATGTTACTATGATATACATGAATAGGCTAAAACAGTAACATCCGAGATGTTACAATCCAACCTCTTAAAAACAAACTGTCCCCAGAGTTTGCTTGAGGTGTGATGTCAAGAAGCTGAAGGTATATTTCTCTCTCATATCATCCTCACTTTCCCATATCGCTTCCTCTTTTCCATGGAATGATCAGAGGACTTTAACTAGGGGAATGACTTGCAAAATTTTCAATCCTTTTAACTTTTCCCATCAACATCCGCCTAACGATGCGGTACACGATAAGAACATCCAAAATGCTTTGCCGTTGGATTTAGCAAGCGAGAGGAAATCGTTTTTGCTATTCTTGAAATTTAAAATACGTGCTCACGATATATTTCTCGTCTTCAATTATCTTTGATCCATTCCAGTGTCTATCTAAAAATTTGGGGTCATTACAACCGCTCTTTTTATGCGGTAATATTCTCTCTCTCTCTCTCTCTCTCTCTCTCTCTCTCTCTCTCTCTCTCTCTCTCTCTCTCTCTCTCGTTTCAATAAATTGTTATGGCTCGGAAGTTGCTAGAGTGTTGTTATGGTTTGGAAGCTGCTAGAGTGACTTAACAAGTTGGAAAAATGCAAAGAGAGTGGACAGGCTGGAAAAATGCAAAGAGAGTAGAGAGGAATGCAAGAAATGGAAAAAATTTTTAAAAAAAATAATTTATGGAATAAAGTATGCAAACTAACTAATCAAGGGACAACAAGAATTGAGTCTCTCAAAATCATAAATCAAGCTCTTCAGGTGGAACGGTTGATGAGTAACATGATTGATGATGAAGATACTGATGATGCAACTCATCATATTAAAAAACATGTAGTATGCCATAAAAGCCAAGGTGATATGTACAACATTCAAGTACCATAGATCTGTGATACCCAGGTATATCAACAGTGAATTGTATTCATGTCGAACATAACATGATTATTAATTATGGTAATAAATACTCTCCGATGCTAATACAAAATGTTTTGATTGGATCCCATTATCTTTTTTTTTGTTCTTTTTTTTTTCTTTTCTTTTCTTTGAGAGAGAACAAAAAATTTATTAAGATTGGATCCCATTGTCAAGAAACTCCGTTTTTTAGGGAAAAAAATCAACAAAAAAAAAAAAAATGCATAACAGCGGTTACTGCCCATATCATGAAGGTGACGGTGGTGGCCGTTATAGCCCGTATAGTAAGAGGTAATGATGGTGGCCATTATGGCCACCATTACTATTACGAAATACCTTACTTACAAATAAGATACTCATATTGCATCCAAAAGGCTCCCAAGGGATTGGCAATCATTCTAATTGCTCTAATAAAGCAAGCTCATGCCTCATAAGTAATTGCATCTTGATGGTATCAAGATGAAACATTGTTATTAACGTAAACTAAAAAACTGATTGTCAAAGTATGGTTCTCAAGATAAATCTAGAAAGCAAGGTGTTGTTTGATAAACTGAAAAATAAGCACTAATAACTAATTTAAGTGCTGAAAACTTAAAAGTTCTTAATTGGAATTTTGAAATAGTTTTAGGAATATTTTATTCAAAAGTAAATGCGGGGGCATTTTCACACAGGCTCGAGTGGGGTGGCCTGTGGGATGCAGGGGCACAGTCGGGATGGGTGGCCCGCATAACCCATGGATTTGGGGCCTGGGTGAGGCGGGTAACTCATGTGAGGCGGAGCCCATGGATTTGGAGCCCACGAGGGGGCAGAACCCATAGATTTGGAGCTCACGAGGAGGGTTCGGCCAAGGACCTAACCCATAGATTTGGGGCCTAGGCTATAAGATATGGGGACTAATTCGCCATGCTCTAACAGTTCGAGCTTTTAATTGTCCTACATCAAATTGGTATCAGATAGGGAGGTCTCGTGTTCAAGACTCCTCACCGGGGGTGATTAATGCGGGGGCATTTTCACGCCTGGCTCGAGTGGGGTGACCTGTGGGATGCAGGGGCACACTCGAGGTGGGTGGCCCGTATAACCCATGTATTTGGGGCCCGTGTGAGGCGGAGCCCATGGATTTGAGGCCCACAAGGGGGCGGAACCCATGGATTTGGGACTCGCGATGAGGGTTCGGCCAAGGACCTAACCCATGGATTTGGGGCCTAGGCTATGAGATAAAGGGATTAATTCGCCATACTCTAACAGTTTGAGCTTTTAAAGCAAGTGGTTAATTGTCCTGCATCAAAAGTGATAAGAAATTTTAATGCACCCCCACTTTCAGCATTACGTGAAGGGAGGGGAGCTTAAAAAAGACGCATTTTCAGTGAAAATTAATTCAAGCACTTAATAAGTTGGATTTGCCAAACGGTCTGAATCAGCAAAAATCGCTGAAAATATCAAATTTCAGTGATAAGTGCTGAAAATGAGTTTTATCAAACAGCCCCTAAATCTAGAGAAAGTATGTGAAGGAGGCCAACGGCCCCTTCAAGTTACAAACTTCGACAAGTGTTGGAATAATAAAACAGGAGCAAAACTGCTTAAATTCTCCAATACACACTACCTTCAGTGCAGCATCCAATGGAGCAAGTATTTGATTCTATCTTCTATGACTAGGAGGTTGCAACCAACATACTAATCATAAGAAGAGGCTCGTCTACAACATCAGCAGTAAGAGCTAGTATATTGCTTCTTTGACTGGATTAGGATTTTGTGACCCTCAAACACCTTACTCCCTCTAATGAGAAGTTCCATCCACAAATATGATTAGAACTGTAAGATTGATAGGTCCAAGCACCCATTGAGAAGTGTAAAGGACAACATTAATAATAAAAGTAAAATTATGGTGTTAGAGGACCATCAACCTACTAATTTATTTTGTGTCCACTTATACGATTCTAGACTTTGTTGCTAAGAAGATATCATGCAGTTTTCTCTGAAGCTAATTAGAAAGAACCTTCTGCTGGAGGCAAAACTACTGCATCGGCTTGAAAATCCCACTTCCTAGGCATTTAGACTTACCAAAAATTTTAAGAACCTCTTCTTCCCCACCCTCTGCTCACTACATTCTTTGCAACTAGCTATAGTGTAGGAAATCTTAAAAAGGTTCTGAATGTAGAAAACAAATATGATGCAAGACCCATAGAACTGAATAGCCGAGATTTGCTCACCAGAAAATGCCCAAAAAAAAAAAAAAGAGGAAAAGGAAAACATGGGAAACACAAGAATTCAATCATTTATTTTACACATTCATTGAGATGTATTCAATGACAAATTGGTCCACTCTTTGGTAAGAATGTTATCTGTCAGCTGGACCAACTGAAAACTGAGCCCTCTAAATTTCTCAATCGATCAACAAATCAAAATTGTACTTTGTTACATATGTAGACTGAACATTACATGAATTACCAAAATCTGAATAACTGTAACCTCAATGATAACTATTGTGAATGCACTATAATAAACAAATTATTATTATAGATAACTGTCATTACAACACAGATATCATGCACACGATATCACAAACATATTGTTGCAACAAATAAATGTAATTATAATCACAAATATCGTGAATGCAGTATAAAGAGCCACATGCTATTATGATATTTATATACATGTCATCCCAATTGACAGGCTTATTTCAGAAGTTCAAAGACAATTATAGCCAAGATGACGACCCTCCAGAGTTCCTTTAAAGTATCTTCCAACAATTCAGACTGAGTGGATCAGATGTCAAAGAAGTGGTTTACCTTGTTTTGGTACTACTATATGGTGCTGCAATGACCAAAACTTCTACTGGCATGTGATGCAAGACACGCCTCTCATATCATCAGTGGAGCCAACGACTAGATAGCTACTGGAGTAACTTGTAGTTTCCATAAATGCATGGCATCATATGACTACTCCATAATTTACTTTCTTCACATTGATAAAATCTATATATACAGTTTGCTTCCTTCATTTTTAGCAAAAAGCCGTCAAATAGAGAGTTGGGTTCTTCTATCTTGTAACATTTTCATTACTGTTATGAAAGATTTGTTCTACCTTATAAAAGATGTGTTCATTCAAATTATACAAAGCTTCATCTTTTATACAAAGCTAAATCATAAAAACAATTTCATCGCCTTTTGTTCTGAAGAACTGTTCTGCAAAGTTAAGATTCATCTGCTTCTTAAGCTTTGCTGCTTCTCCGGCTCTCTTGGCTTGAAGATTCAAGAAGTTCTGAGCTCTGGTGACTTCTTCTTCTGTTGTAAGCTCGAAGTCTATCTGGTTTTCTATTTCTTCTCGAGATAGAAGTCTTCTTCTTCTTCCTCTTCCTCTAGTGCTCTGCTTACTCATTTTGATAGCTCTGTCTTTCTAAGCTTGGCGCTTAAGCCACTTTTCCATGTGGCTATTCCTTTAAGGTAATCCTCGGCGCAGTTAAGTATCCCTAGATAGCTTTGTAGTTGTTTTCGGGAGGCAATCTTAGCTGGGAATTCTAAGATTTTCTTAACAATATGCTCTTAAGGCTTGATTTTACCATCGTTAATGGTTAGACCAAGGAACTCGGTTTCTTTTTGTGCAAGTTCATCTTGCTCTCTAATATCACTATTCCGTGAATAGCGAATTCTTCTAGAACTTTAGATACGTGATCTAAATATTCTTACTCTGATTTAGATGTTACAGGAACATCGTCCATGCAGACTAAACAACATTCCAGGTGCTTTCGGAATATATTGTCCATTCTTCTCTGGAATACTTGTGGGGCATTCTTTAAACGGAACGACATTACTAACCACTCGTATTTGCCTTGTGGCACACTGAATGCAGTCCAAGGAACGGATTTTTCTTCCATTTTGACCTGCCAGAATCCTGATTTGCAATTAAATTTGCTAAACCATGTTCTGTCTTCTATGAGTTAGATAAGATTATCTTTGTTTGGAATCTTATACGTGTCTGAGTAGAACTCAAAGGTATGAATCTAATTAGAGATTCACAAAGCCCTCACAATAGCCCAGCTTTCTTCGTAAATAACCATGCTAAGCAAATCAGAGGAAAAATGAGAATGGCAATTGATTATCGCAAATTGAATCACAATACGAACGTCGTCTATGTATACACGTTCATTGAAATTATACAAAGCTTCTACCTTATAAAAGATGTGTTCTTATAGGAAATTATACAAAACTGTCACGGCCCATATCATAACAATAACAAACCACCATTATTGTTATGGAATAACTTGGTCTTGGCAAGGATCTTGTAAACTCCCCCAACCAAACTTATGGGTCTATGATCCTTGATGTTGGAAGCATCCTCAATTTTGTGTATCAAGGATATTAAAGTGATATTAAGGCAATTACTCAAGATAGCCCAATCATAAATTCCCTTGTAAAGCACATGAGATTTCTTTGGTAACCTCCAGCCATTCTTGGGAAAAAGCAAAGGAAAAGCCATCCAGCCCAGGGGCCTTATCTCTATACAAACTCCACACCACCTTCTAAATCTCCTCCTTAGGAAAGTCCCTCTTAAGCCGAATGACTTCTGAATCCAAAACTTTCCGGAAAGGATGGCCCTCCAAGATCCAACAACTTAGGTCTCCAGAAAATTTCTTTTCAATAAATCGAACTATAAAAGCCCATAAGAGCATCTCTCACACAAGGAGCTGGACATAGTAGTCTAGCTAGACACATCATTTACTAATGTGGGGAGAGGTTAATTCTATTGCTAAGAGGTTAGCGGTGGCCTTGATTGACACAGGGGCCACCCACAACTTTGTAGCTGAAAGGATGGCAAAGAGGCTGGGCCTCGAACTCCGAACGGGATGCGAGCCAGCAATCAAATCAGTCATGTCAGCTTGCAGCTTTCCGATCTGAGTTCTAAGGCTCTTTTTTTTCTTTCTCTGCAATCTATCTGTTCAAACATTGCAACTGACCACTCGGCCCTGTGTGTTAGCAATTCTGTCCCATCAGCTTAAAGTTTTTGCTTTATACTATTTTCATTTTCTTCTCAAAAAAAAGAAAAGAAAGCTTCATAAATTGATATGAAAACCTTCATCAACTACGCCCATCACGTGTGATGAAAGAAGCTTTACTTCCACATATCTTTTAAGACCCCAACTTACCTCACTACAGCTTCCACGCCCCAATATCACCATGATTAGTGAAGCATAAAGGATATGGCATCTTCTTCAATAACAGCATGTCAGCTACAAGGATGTACCACAAGTTTCCCTTCTCAGACATCATTGTCTCAACAAGTGGAGACAACAAAGACAGAGCAATCTAATGACCTGTCGTTACATAAATGGCATCGTACTAATAAGCATGCACTTTACATAAATGACATCGTACTGTTAAGCATGCACTATGTATTGTTGACTTGTTGTATGTACGGGGGATTAATACTGTTTCCTACTGGTATGTATACACAATGCACCAATACTAGTGTGGACTATAGATAATTCAGTGACTAGGATAGACAAGGTTTGACGAAGATATCCATGATGACTTATTCACAAGCTAGACTATGTCATAAAGCTCTAATTATGTCAACTAACATGACCGACATCCTATAAGGATGCATGCATCGAAATTTTGACGCAGGATAAGTAACGCCTTCCACATTTTCCACATTATGGAAAACAATGGAAACATTGAGTTTCCATGGAACATTATGGAAAAGGAGCACGTAAGGAGAACGCAGAGAAGTATGCCTCTTAACTCCTTATATGCTGCTAACCCATTCTCTACAGATATCAAGAAACTAGCCCTAAAATTAGATTTCCCAAATATGGTTTGCTATCAAAATCGCATCAAGAGACAAGACCTCCCATTAACCATACTCGTAACCCTGAATCCTCTCTACACATAAAAAGGCTAATGATCCTAACCAACCAAGTAAAACAAAGAATAAGTTCATGGTTCGCTTCCAAATTTAGGCCTTTGAAATCTTCTAAGTATTGAACCCAAATGACAAAATTTCTGTAAAAGTACTTGAGTGCTATGCATTCAGGAAAGCATATTTGCAAGAAAGATACCTTCTCAGCAGAAACAGAGTCGAACACGTAGACCTCGCCCTGAAATGAGAGTGTCAGCTGGCTAGCAGTCCTCGATATCATGGCTCCATGCTGGTGTTGCTGCTGCTGCTCAGGGGGGGCTTCCGTTTCCATGCCCTCGCTGCCATCGCCGCCATCATGATCACCGTCGCCATGTTCCTGCATGTAATGCACTTGGACCGGCTGCAAGCCCACGACCTGGATTGGCTGTGGATTACTTCCACTGCCTGCCTGATCATCGATCTGGCCAGGGAGGCTCATGGCGGCTGCAGCCGCCAACATGTGGACGTGATCGCCGCTCCCAGCGTTGCCATGGCCCTCTTGAACCTTCACATCAACGTTGCTATTGTTTTCCCCCATCTCTCGCTCTGAATCGAAAGCCGGACGGTAGATCGGACGGATGAGATCGATAATGAAGACGAATAACTAAAGAAATTGGTAAAAAAACGCGGGCCCTTAAAGATTTCAAATCGGATAGCACCAATTGGAATCTGAAGACATTGCAATTGCCGAAGGGATAAAGAGAAACAAAACCCTAGGTCTATGGAAGAGAGATCATGGCCCGGGATGTGATGGGGGCCCTAGATCTACGGTGAGATTGGATGGAGAGGGATTTCTGGGGAACGGACGGTCGGGATTTTTTTTCTAGGGTTTTGAAAGGTAGGGGTTTTGGGGGTTTGAAGGAGGGTGTGAGGAGAAGAGAGTCCGCGAGCGAGAGTTCCTTTTCGGGCTTTTATAGGAGGCGAGAGAAATGAGGAACGGATTAGCTACGCCCACTCGCACGCTCCTCACACGCATCTTCTCGCGCCGCACACGTGCCAACCTGGTACGCCCGTGGGAAGCCCGAGGCGCGGAAAGGGTAGGTACCACCGTCCATCTGGCCTGTCCAAAATGTATGCCGAACGCTTGATAATGTGGCCCACACGTTTGTTGAATGTGGACCGTGGGAAGGTTTTCTTAGGCCATCCTTGCTTTCATACCGTTGAAGCTCGTGTCACTAGTGGACGGGCCCGATTTGAGCGATAGTTCAGCTGCACGGTGGGCCCCACCTTACGCACGTGCCTTCATCTCGCGTGGAAATTTGGCACGTGTGATGCGTGTCAAGGAGAGTGTTGTAAGGGTTGGTACGGACTTTCGAACTTGAGACTTATAGTACGTTTTCTGGTGTCAGCGAAAATTGGATGTGCGTTTGTAACAACTCATTGTCAGTGGGCCCTGTGGGTAACCATCCCCTGCATGTAGCATGTAAACTCAGATCTGAACCGTTAAAACTTTGATCTACGTTGTGGATAGGACATATCCCCAGAAACACAACGGAGCATGTCAACCGTCGAATAGTCGCCTATCGCACGGACGGCTAAAAGAGGAGATGTTCAGTAGTCCAATATCAGCCGAAAAATTCAGGCGTGTGATAAATGCGGCGTACCATCGATCAGTCTTGATTGGGTACATATCTGCCACGTGTACGGTTGCTTGGTTGCCACAGCTAAGTGGTGCGTTACAAACGCACACTGTTGTATGCCACGTTTCTCCATGCAGTCTGATATAGGAAAGAAAGACACTGACACTGCTCTAGAGTATAATTACGAAAGTAACCTTAGCCTTTTGGATTTTGAAAAGGGGAGCGGATTACTTGCCACCGGGGGCCTGTGGACCTCACGGTGGGGCCTACCTTGATGCATGTATTCTATATCCATGCCGTCCATCTTGTTTTCCAATCATTTTAAGTCATGAGTCAGAAAACGAAGTACATTCATTTGTAAGACTTGTATCTTAGTCCGTACTGTTCCGTCGACTCCTGCGATTTTTTCAGTCGAATTCTGACAACCTACGACTTATAATCGATATTTGTACACGACCTTGAGTCGTATTCTTTAGATTTGAGTCGGCTTAATCTGAGACTTGTACCATTGCGACCGCACCGTCGCCGCGGTTCTAACGTCGCGTCTTACATACCGATCTGATATCCTGGCAGGAAGATGTGCGCTAACGTTTATTTCGAAGAAAACGCTGCGCGTTTGCAATCCTAATAGAATCTCTACATCATGTCTCATCAATCAATCACTAAAATCAATTAATCAATCACCTCATGTCAAGTACAAGAGTAACTTATGCTTTTTTTCTTCACAAGTCAAGCAAACCTCAAAAGTCAACAAGTCTCTCACCTCACCCATCACTCACTTCACATTTATCACCCATCACTCTCTCTCTTTACAACCCTCTCTCTCTCTTTTCTCGACACATTTCCAAGCAACAAAAAAAAAAAACCACACGTCCATGCATTTCTAAGGAGAAAAAGAGTTTTGTATGGTCCACTTCCCACCCCAAAAATCATGCATCCTAGCCATTCAACTCTCATCACCTTCCATCAAAGTGAAGCACAGGGAGACCGACATTCCATCGGACTAAGAAGATCAAACAGTAGGTACTTCATAGGCCTAAATTCTCATATTTTTATGATAGATCAAGTGAGACCTACCGATTGATGGTATAGATCTCACTTTGGACCCAAGGTGTGGCCGATGATGGGGTCATTCTCTATGGACCCCATCATGATGTTTACTTTCGTTTCATAAATAGGGTCATCTAGACCTTGCATTTTGGTGGGGAAATGATCTTCACCGTTGATTTCGATCGGTGGGCCCATATGAAATGGGACTTGATGTATGTTGTAAATCATGCAAGGGAGGGCCCATAGTGCTGGGGTCCCTCCATCATCATCTCTCTCTCTCTCTCTCTCTCTCTCTCTCTCTCTCTCTCTCTCTCTCTCTCTCTCTCTCTCTCTCTCTCCCCTTCCTTTATTTTGTGGCCCACATGGTGAGTGTAAGTGATATCTAACCGTCCATCAAACAGACCATATGGCCGTCCAAACCATGTAGGCCATACCTTTTGGCAATGGGAAAACACAAATACCAGATTGATCTAGATCAAGGGGGTCATGTCCACGTGGGACCCACCTTGATGAATGGTATATAAACACCGTCCGTCCAGCGTCTAGGGACGCTGGACGTGCTCCATGGAGTTAAACAGACTGCAAGGAAAAAAAAACGTACTTAATTTTATGCTTTTTGAGTGGGCCGCTCATGCAGGCCCTACCTTGATGTATGTATTCAATCCACGTTGTTCATTTCATTCTTCAGCCCATTTTAGGCGTTGAGCCGAAAAATGAAATCAATCTGATTTTCTGGCAGGCCATAGCATAGAAAACAGTGGTTTTCTATCGTTGAAAACCACCTTGTTGTTTCTGTACGCAAAAATATACTGAATATTGGGCTTGATGGGTCTGTCTTGAGCCCTGGAATCCAACGGCTGGAGTGGATCTGCCTGATGCGGGCCCCACATGAAAAACCTCAAAAAAAATAAATTTCAAAAAAAAAAAAAGAAAACCAGGCAGCGCCTGATGCAGCGTCACGCTGTTGCATTTTGGCAGACGGATAGGTAGGGACCCACGGTCCAAGCTGTGGGCCCCAACATGATGTATGGCCAAATCCCCACCGTGCATTTATTGGGTCCCCTTTGGGACAGTGGGCCCCACAAAAATCAGCCACATACGAAGCTCAGGTGGCCCACGTCATAGAAAACAGTGGGATTGGGCATCTGCCATTGAAACCCTTTTTGGGTGTCACTTGAGATTTGGATTAATATAAAATTTGTTTTTCCTTTTCATCTAGGTCTGTGTGACCTTATCAACAGATTGGATGGAAAATAAATGTTATGGTGGGCCCCACATGGGACCCACAATGATATGTGTTTTATTCACACCACCGTCCAGTGGTGTTGTCACGCCCCAAACTCGGAAACCGGGCTTACAAAATTTTCGATCGCCGAATCCGGCGCCGACAGCCTCCGTAGAACCCCATTCTCAGCTCCCAGCGCCCATTCGCTAGGTTCCGATCCTGGGATGCTACAAGGAGGATTTTTTTTTTCAACATCAATTTGATTCGTAATAAGCATAACCAAAGGCATAACCCACAAACAACAACCAAAAACTCCATCACATTTCCACTATGATCAAAAACTTTACAAGAACAATGAGCATAAAGGGAAATACAATGATGATGAACGAAACTCTAAAATAATCTGCCACGAGCTCAAGCCTCAGCGCTGCTACGATCCAACGTTACCTGCACGCAACGGTCGTGCATAAGCTTATAGAAAGCTCAGAGGGTGGTGAAAGTGTGTGCTCAAGGTGGTAATGTAGTTATGCAGTATCAGAGTAATGCGGAACATGCTGATGGAAGCCAAGAATACCATTAGTCATACCAAGGCCATGCGGTGCAAAGCATGAATGATGTCAGCCATACCAAGGCCATGCAATGCAAAATGCAACTCAAGCATACAAATCCTCATCTAAGTCCACATGTCAATACGGCTCAAAATCTGGAATATCACCGGGGTCTAGTACACTCCAAGCCAGATTGCCGCCTCATCGCGCGCAATAAGGTGAGTGGAAAAGACCTCACTATCCGCGTGCCAATATCGGGCTCGGCTCATCAATAGCGGACCCATTCCTCGAGCTGGTCAGACTCAGCCTATCATTGCCCCCTTCTCTCGGGCGGGTAAGGCCGCACTCCCTCCCAACCGACCACAACACAGTGGAAAGCACAACCGTCTGATAATCGGCACTCGGCGCTCATGCACCCACTCGGTTTAGACGTTGGAGTAACCTCTTGGTACCATAAGGGTTTAGAGACTTTCACCCAGGGATATCTATAGCACCCCATGTAGAACTGTATTTCCGGTATCCAATCTTGCCAACCACGATACGTCTGTGAAGGCCATGACCCTGATGTCGCTAGGGCGTACAGTAACCATATCACACAATGCAAATGCATGAATCACACTATCCAGTCATACAGCAATCCTGCGCGTATCGTGCGCTCATGTAAGGCAACACCCCCTGTACGAGAACCCCTAAACAATCTGCCCGAAGGCATATGCTATGATCAGTCATTTCTCATATCAAGCATACGTATGATGCATATGATCATGAATCATGGAACTAAATGTATTATATGGGATGGATGATGTTCATAACGAAGATGGGCCTAGACGGCCTACACATTACACGTATGAGCCCTAGGAGAAGTCATAATGCGGACATTTAACCAACACTATACTTGCAATGGGGACGTCAAACCGCCATTGCTCCCAAGGTATAGTCCGTCGTAAATATCATTACATAAATCATGTTGGGATTGTACATTGTAATAGACCGTAGGTATATCCCATTGGGCCTTCAATACATCAAATAGGCCATATCATATGGGCCTCATATTCATCAAGTGGGCCACATTAATGGGCCGCACCAATGGGCCTTGTGTGCATTGCAATGGGCCATAACCCGTGGGCCTTAGAATGCATCAAATGAGCCTAATTTTATGGGCCTTATGTGTATCAAATGAGCCGCACCAATTAGGCCCCATGCACAACCAATGGGCCACACCCAACAAAAGTGGTGGCGATGATTTCTACCCTTAAAATTCCTAAGGCCCACCATGAAATATGTTTAATATCAACTTGATGGGAAACTACTATGGCCCCTTGGAATTTTGAACGGTGGGCGTCATTGACCACTACTTTGAATGGTGGGACCCACATGAAGGCTCACCACCCTGTATATTATATATAATATAATATATAACTTATATATAGTATATACAATATTATATATAATATAATATTATATATATATACACACACACACATGCCCACACACACGCACACGCGCACACACACGTATATTACAGGGGGCTCCACCGTCCGCTGGACGGTGGGAAGGAAACACATATATCACTGTGGGCTCCATGTGGGGCCCACCATACGTTTGCTTTCCATCCAACCTGTTGAGAAGGTCACGCAGATCTGGATTGAAGTGGAAAAACAAATTTCATATTGATCCTAAACTTCTGTGGACCCAAAAGGGGTTTCAATGGTAGAGTTCAATTCACACCGTTTCCTATAATGTGGACCACCTGAGTCTTGGATGGACCCGAATTTTGGAGGGTGGTCCACTGGCCCGAGGGCCCACCATATGAATGGATTGGATGACAAATAAACATCAAGGTGGGGCCCACGGCTAGAGCCGTGGATCCTGTCCGCCCGCCCGTCAGCCCGGACATGCGCAGGCAGTGCCTGCTACCATTCTGACAACAGCAACAGCTGCTGCATACATGTATATATATATTTTTTTAAATGCATTTTCTTGTGGTTTTTCAGGTGTGCGGCCCACATCATGCAAATTCATCCTAGCCATTGGTCTCTTCAGACTATGACAAGTCCATCGAGCCCAATATTGGACATGTCTTGCCGCCTAAGAAATTTTAAGCACATTTGAAAGGTGAAAATCACCGTTTTTAATACTATGACCCACTAGATACTCGGATCAACCTCATTTCTCGGCTCAACGCCTAAAATAGTCTGAGGAAATGGTTGGACAGCTTGGATTGAACACGTACATCAAGGTGGGGCTTGAACAAGTGGTCCACCCAAAAAGCTTGTGAATCAAGCTAATATTTTTGTTTCCCTTACACATCCAGCGTCCCTGGACGCTGGATAGTGTTGCATAGCACTTTAAGGTGGGCCCTATTCAGGTGGGCCACCAAATGATGGATGGTGTGGTCACAACATATATGAAAAATGGGCCCCCACCTACAAATGGCTTGGATCAAATACATGCTTCATGGTGAGGTCCATTCAAGTGGGCCATACAACCATGTTATGATCACAAAAAAAAATGAAAATAGAAAGGGAGAGAGAGAGATAGAGAGTGGGACACGTGTGATGGAGGGACCCCGGCACTATGGGCCCTCCCTTGCACTAAATCATACATCAAGTGGGTCTCATTACACATAGGCCCATTAAATCAAAATCCAATGGTGGAGATCCCTTCTCCACTAAATTAGACGGTCTAGATGACCCTAAATATGCAAGGAAAATAAACATCATGATGGGGTCCATGGAGAATGGCCCCATCATGGAATGATCATGATGATCCAAGTGGGCCATCGGCCACATCTTAGGGTCCAAAGTGAGATCCAAACCATTGATCGGTTGGCCTCACTTGGCCCATCTTAAAAACATTAAAACTACCCTATCAAAGCACCCACCGCTCGATCTTTTTGCTCCATTGGCTTCCTTAGCTCCTTAGCTTTGATTCCAACGGAGGAGATGAGGTTTGAATGGTTGAGATGGGAGATGAAAGGGTAGGAAATGAGCCACACTTGAAGCTTGGGAGGAATGGAAGAGGCTTGGACGGATGGTGCTCTCTTACTTGGGAATGAGTTTGAAAATGAATGAGAGAGAGAGACTTGAAAAGGGAGAGGGATGGGTGATGGATGTGTTGATGTGGTGAGTGATGGGTGTAAGAGCCCCTTTTTTTACTTTTGTGGCTAATGGTGCAAGAAAGGTATGGGCTTGTGTAGGAACTTTTTGACTTTTGGGGCTTGCTTGGGAAAGGGTAAAAGGTGATGTGTACTTGACATGATTGGATGGATTGAGGTGACATGTTGTAGAGATTCTCTCGGAATTCGCAAGCGTGGCGTTTTTTTCGCACAGAACGCTGGCCCACATCTCTCGACTAGGGTATCTCTTCGGCACGCGAGTCGCGGCGACGACGCAGTCGCTATGGTAAAGGTCATGCGTTGAGTCGACTCGGGTTGACGGCATGTGAATCAAGGTCGCGCGCAAATACCGATTAAGGGTCGAAGGTTACCGAAATTTGACCGCGGAAGTCTATGGAACGGTACGGTCTAGGATACGGGGCTTACAGGTGTGGACGGTGGGACCCCCAATGATGTATGTGTTTTATTCACACCACCGTCCAGTGGTGTGGACGGTGGGACCCACCATGATGCATGTGTTGCATCTAATCTGTCCAACCATTTTGAAAGCTTATTTTAGGGCTTGAGACCAAAATTAAGACAGATCTAGGATTAAGTGGACCACACTATAGAAATTAGTGGGTTTGACCGTCCACCATTAAAGCCCCTTCAGGTCACTGTGACCTTATGACAAATGGGCCACATCACATGGGCCATATGTATATCAAATGGGCCATACCCAAAGATAAGTGGTGATAATGATTCCCACCATTAAAATTCCCATTGCAATGTACATAAGGCCCATTGATGCGGCCCATTTGATGTATCTGAGGCCCATGGGTTAAGGCCCAATGAGGTGTATGTAGGTCCATTGTAATGTGTGATTTCACCATGGTATATATATAATGATGTTTATGGCGGGCCCTGCCTTGGGAACAATGATGGTTTGACGTCCACATTATAAGAATAATGTTGGTTAAATGTCTGCATTATAACTCTCCCTAGGGCCCATTAATAGGCCCGTACTTGTTGTGTGTAGGCCGTCTAGGCCCATCTGCGTTGTAAAGATAGTTCATTACTTTATAACATGTTTAGTACAATTTCATGATTTATACTCATATGCATCATATGTATGCTTGATACGTGGAATGTTTGATCATAGAATAAGCTATTGGGCTGAGACATTACGGGACTCCTTATGAGACGGAGGGCCCCACATGAGCGCGCGGTATGCGCGGGATTGCTACATGATTTGACGGTGTGACTCATGCATCTCGCATATGTGTAACTTAATCATTGTACGCCCTAACGATATCAGGGCCGTGGCTCCACAGGTACATCGTGAATGGTCGTATCGGATACCGAAAATACTTGGTTCTAATACTGTGGGTACTTAGGATGTCCCTGGGTAAAAATCTCAAAACCTTTTTGGTACCAAGATCTGCTCCAACGTCTAAACCGAGTGGATACACGAGTGCCCGAGTGTCAAATACCAGTAGGCCGCGTCTCCCACTGTGTCGTGGTCAGTTGGAAGGGGGTATGACCTTATCTGTCCGAGTGAGGGGGCTATAAGCTAGGTTGAGTTTGACCAGCTCATAAATGAGTCCGCTATCGACGAGCCGAGTAGGTATTAGCAGACTACTAGTCAGGCGGATAGTAAGGTCTATTCCGCTCGCTGGGTTGTGCGGCTAGGGAGGCGGCAGTCAATGTAGAGTGTACTAAACTTCGGTGATATCTCAAAGAAGAACTGTAAGGATATGTATACTTGATGAGTACATGCATGCTTGCTTTGCATCTCGCATATGACATTTGACTACATAGGCCTTCCATCGCATGACCTTGATATGGTTGATAGCATTCATGCCTTGTATCATATAGCTTTGGTACAACTGATAGCATTCATGGACTTACCACATATTTCTGCATTACTTTGATATTGTACACTCAGCGCTTGCCTTGCACATACACTTACACCACCCTCTAAGCTTTTGTAAGCTTATACACGACTGTTGTGTGCAGGTGACATTGGATCGCAGCAGCGCTGAGGAAGGAGCGTACATTGGATTATTTTAGAGTTTTTGATCACCTTGTATTTCTCTTTTTGCACTGTACTTAAAGTTTTTGATATAGTGGATATGTGGTGATGTTGTTTTGTGACTTGGTTATGCTCCATTAAAAAAAAAATCATACTGAAAATCCTCCTTATAGGATCCCAGGATCGGAATCTGGCATATGAGTGTCGGAATCCAAAAATGGGGCACTACGGAAGCTGTCGACGCCGGATTTGGCGATCGAAAATTTTGTGAGCCCGGTTTCCGAGTTTGGGGCGTGACATCAATTCTCAGGTAGACTATACCATAGGAAGGAGTGATGAGTAACCATTAATGGGTCACATGGGTTTGGATAAACATGATATTTGTTTTTTCCATTAGTCTAGATTTACATGACTTTATCAATATCATATATGGTAAATAAACATTATGATAAGCATTATGAAGTTTTTAATGCCGAAGTTTTCAGTCATTGTTATTCCAATCTTATTGCTCACTTGAAATTTGGATCTTCTTTATTTTTGGGCTCATGGTTTAAAATGGTTGTTATTGGCAAATGGATAGAATGAATAAGCAATATATATAGTCATGCTTACTTATGCACATGTGCACATTTACACATGTGTCATGGGTGTTTAATCCGAACTGTCCATATGATGCAGAATCTCATCATACCCTAAGGGGTAAATTATCACCATGATCTAAAATTCTAGTGAGCTATATAGAAAAGAGAAGTGCAAATCAATGGAGGAAATTGTTTTCATTTTTATAGCCCACCAAAGTTTTGGATCAAAGTAAAAATTAAGCCTAAGGAGTTTCATGAGGTGCTGCTTTATGTGGGCTCGTTTGGAATTTGGAGTCACATGGTGTATGATAAGTTTTAAGAGAAGATTGCATGAGTTCCTTGCAAACGGGTGTGTGTGTGTGTGTGTGTGTGTGTGTGTATCACGGGGTAATATATGTATACGCATGTATGTATGTATGTATCATGGGGTAAGTCTCGTGGGAAGTGCCGAACTATCTTATGTAATTCTGCACTTAAACGGCTGCCTTTTAAAAGGGAATTAGTTAATGCTTGGTAAGTGAAAGTTGAACACGTGGCATACATGAACTCTAGTTTAAACCGCCTATATTGTTAAACTACTGTAACTTAGTTACATTAGTACATCCATGCTGTTTGAATGACAACCTCTCATTTGGCTACACTTGGATTATGAAATAGTATCATTTTAGATTTATTATTATTTTTTTCATTATTTCAATATTGTAATAATCAAATAAGTGTGATTTTTTTAATACATTTAATATAGGAACAATCTTTTGTGTGGTTTATGGTCTAATTTGACTTACCAATGCTCCATGTGTATGACTCTTAATTTTAGTTGATTGTTTGTAATTTAAAAAAAGTTTTGAATTATTTTTATTTCAAGGTTTCCCGCCATGGCTTTTTTTCCATAAATTTGAACTTCGTTATTTTGTTTTGCCTTTGTTGGTCCCATATTAGGATTTTCAAATGGTTTATATGAATGATACGCAAAAAACTATAATTTGTAAAATGTAGAAGATAAAATAAATATAAAAAAGAAGTATAAATAAAATAGTTGCAAAATAAATTAACTTTGGAAATAGATTACACGCGGTCTTAATTTTAAAACAAAAGCTTCTTATAGAGGCCTTTTAAAAATTCCTCTTTTAAAATTATAAGTTGCAATTTAAGCGCTCTTCCATCCCAAAATTTTCTTCGATTCTCTCGATATATAAAACTATTCAATGAGAGATTTTGGCTGATGAATGGATTATAAAATAATGTTCATTTATTGTATTTTTAATGTCACTAGAACTCAAATAAATGAGAAAAAAATATACACTTGTCACATTTGTGCTACCGTGAAATTTAAAAACTTCACTTTTTTAATTAATTGAATCTCTTCTCAAATGTGATAAAAGCATGTTCTTGCCCCTTAATATTTATTGATAATTTCATTTTCATTTTAAATAAAGATTAATTATTTCATTTGGATTTTTTCCCATTTCAAGATGGTGCTTATAGTGCAATGTTATAAGAGGAGGCTACTATCCTTTTGTTTCGTCATCTTCTTTTCTTTAGGGTTTGTTGTGGTGTATGGATAACATGTTAGTATGTAATGTTGTGGGATGGGAGTTGCTATGTAATTTTTTTTTCTTCTTTAGGTGGCATGATGTGGTGTGTGCATGGCATATATATGCAACATGTGCTTCTTTGAAAGTGTTTGGGTAGCTGTACATTGTTTTATATGGCGTGGCCCACTGTGGTGTATGTGTGCTATAAATTTAACATATGTAGTCCATCATATGGGCCACCACTCTGCAATGATGATTTTTTTAGTGCCTCTTAGCAAGCTGTTAATGTGATAATGATTTTATTTAATTTATATATATGGATTGGCTTTGGATAAATGACAATTAATAACTTGTTTAAACATATTTGTAATTGGAAAATTTTTTATAGACGTTTTTATATTTTTATTTCCTTCTTATAATTTATCATACTTTTATATTTTTAAATTGAAAATTGTAAGTATCTTGTAGCCTACACTATACAATGTAGAGTGTTGAACGCCATGTGACATGCTACCACTATTTAAAACACTACTTACCATGCGTAACCTTTAAAAAACAAGTCATCAAGGCACGGGAACCAACAGTATCTAGTAAATAATAATACTTGACTGGTGTTAATGATGTGTAATGAATTACTATGCTCTCTCATAATAAATAAAAATTAATGTACAACATTCAATCGTGTAAATCCAGTGTGAGACCTATAAGACTATAATTCTCTCATGGGGATGACATTGTACTAAATGAATGAGTGAATCATAAACAATTCATCCTAATCAAGCCACTTATCCTGACCTTTGCTCTAATCAGAATCAATTGAGTAAGTTTGATTCCACTTATGCATGTATAAAAATTATAGTGCTCCATTTGCAACGCACAATTATTTATTTTTTATATCAATTTTGTTTTATCTCGTTAAACTTGATCGATCAAAATGGTTATATGAATTTGTAAATTTTTATTTTCTATTGATTATTAATTGCAGGATTTTGAGCCAATAAAATGGCTAGTGCCACTAGAAATATAGTATAAAATAAGGGTTTATAATCAGAAAAGCGTCGTTGTTGAAGTCAATCTATAATCAAGGGTCTAACTCAACCTTCGTGTGGTCACCTGATGAGTAGATTGTTCCTATTTTTACTCCTGTTCATAGTGCAGTCCACCCTTTGCATTGGTTAGGTTTTCATTAAAGTGACTAATAGACGGAGATGAAAAAACTATATGTTAAGTAGAGCAATGATACGAACACACATTATTTAACATCTAATGCAACCCAAAATCCTTTCCAATGAGGCTTGTAATAAAAGAAAGTGTACCTGCTCATCACGATATCTATATAAAATCCATACAATTCAACATATCATTTTAGGACATGAGCTTAAAAATCCTAAGCGGGTAAAACCACATGGTGAAACAAAGTTGTGGATCATGATCTAATTTCGAATTTCCCATCAACCTAGTGGGCCTTACCTTGTGAATGAATTTGATTCCATATAAACATCATTGCGGGCCACTGAGAGGACTGACCTTATGAATGAATTCGATTCCATATAAACATCATGGCGGGCTAGTAATGTCTCAATGGTGGGCATCACTTTTCAAACTAATCCCTCACTTGCCCACTTGAGTATTTGATGGGCCTAAATTTTCAACCTATGACCTAACATGAAATGGATAGACTGATGGATGAATGCTTTTTATAAAGACATCATAGCGAGCCCAGTTGCACAAAATTGCTTTTGTTGCACACACCATGGAAGTGGTTCACTTGCATTAAATATATTATGACTAGGGGTGTACACGAACTAAGTTAGCTCGGTTAGCTTGCTCGACTCAACTCGAAAAAGGCTTGATTCGACTTAGTTCGAAGCTGATTTGAGACGAGTCAAGCTGATTTTTTAAGCTCGAAAATGAGTTTGAGTCGAGTTCAAGCTGGCCCCAGCTCGACTTTACTCGGATCGAATCTAGCTCGAATCGAACTCAGATCGAACTAGTTCGGTGACTCGGTTACTTTAATATTGATGTTGCTCACCAAATGTATGATGAAATGACTTAACGAAGTGTGGCTGGTGGGAAGGAAGGTATGTACGTGAAATAAATACTCATTTTTCTTGGTTTTTATGTTGCTTAGAAGGTGTTTGATAAAATACCTTGAAAACCATTACCGTTATTTCCCATACAGTGGGATTTTGAAGGTGTAGTCTAGGTGTTTGTGGAAATGCTGCACAGGCAAACTCAGCTCGATGTTGGCTCGACAGCTCGAACTGGTCCGAGCTGCTGACCGAACCGAGCTGAGCTGGCCAATCAGGCTCGAGGACTGAGCCGAGCTGAGTTCAAGCTGAGGTCAACTGGTGGCCGAGCTGAGTCAAGTTGAGGCCGAGTTGAGCTACACCCCTAATTAGGGCATGTACAACATTACTATTGAATACCCTCCACTTAATCGTGATATTTGTGTTAAGTTAGCATACATGTGATCATTTCTCACCCAAATAATATGCTTAGATAATGGGCTAGAGTGGGCCTACATCTGCATGCCAAAGTGGGCCAATGTTACTCATATAGTCCAAGTACTATTCAACATGGGTTCAAGTCAGGGTTACTCATTACTCGGCCTAATTTGAGCAGGGCCCGGTTGAAGCCATGATACCAAATGGTACCAATACATGTATGTAGAATTGGACGTCAAGCTATCACAGCCCCAATAAACTTTTAATTAAGTTGTGATGGGCTCAGGCTTAAAATATTCTCTGTCTATTTAAGGTTTGAAAGGCACACCAGCACCCTGTACAACTAAGGGTGGCAATGAGTGGAGTCTAGGCAAGGTCAAGTTAGGCCCGGACCCTATTGCACAATTTTATTTATGTTGCATATTCCATGAAAGTATTTCGCTCGCATTAAATGTATTAGGACACATGCCACATTTCTATTGAATCCCCTCTACTTAATCGTGGTACTCGTGTTAAGTTAGCATGCAAGTGATCATTTCTCACCTAAAGAATATGCTTAGATAACGGGCTATAGTGGGCCTACATCCTCAGGCCAAGTGGACCAATGTTACCCATATAGCCCAAGTAGTAATTAAGATGGGCTCAAGTAAGGCTTACTCATTACTCGGCCCGATTTAAGCAAGGCCCGATTGAAGCCATTGTACTTGATGGTACCAATTCATGCATGTAGAATTGGATGTCAGGCGATCACAAGCCTAATAAACTTTTAATTAATCCGCGATGGGCTTGGGCTTAAAATACTTTCTGTCTACTTAAGATTTGAAAGGCACACCAGCACCCTGCACAGCTAAGGGCAGCAATGGGTGGAGTCTGGGCAAGGTTAGGTTAGGCTTGGACTCTATTGCATAATTTTGTTTTTTTGTTGCACACACCATGGAAGTATTTTGCTCGCATTAAATGTATTAGGACACATGCCACGTTACCGTTGAATCTCCTCCGCTTAATCGTGGTACTCACGTTAAATTAGCATGCATGTGATCATTTCTTACCCAAAGAATATGCTTATATAATGGGATATAGTGGGCCTACATCTGTAGGCCAAAGTGGGCCAATGTTACCCCTATGGCCCAAGTACTAATCAAGTTGGACTCAAGTCAAGGTTACTCATTACCCAACCCGATTTAAGCAGGGCCCGGTCGAAACCATGATACTTGATGGTACCAATATTAGAATTGATTGTCAGTCCATCACAGGCCCAATAAACTTTTAATTAATCCGTGATGGGTTGAGGAATAAAATATTATCTGTCCACTTAAGGTTTGAAAGGCACACCAACACCCTGTACAGCTAAGGGCAGCAATGGGTGAGGTCTGGGCAAGGTCAGGTTAGGCCTGAACCCTATTGCACAATTTTGTTTTTGTTATACACACTATGGAAGTATTTCGCTCGCATTAAATGTATCATGACACATGCCACAGTATTATTGAATCCCCTCCACTTAATCGTGGTACTTGTGTTAAATTAGCATGTATGTGATCATTTCTCACCCAAAGAATATGCTTAGATAATGGGTTATAGTAGGCCTACATCTGTAGGCCAAAGTAGGCCAATGTTACCCCTATGGCCCAAGTACTAATCAAGATGGGCTCAAGTCAGGGTTACTTATTACTCGACCAGATTTGAGCAGGGTCCGATTGCAGCCATGATACTTGATGGTACCAATGCATGCATTTAGGATTGGATGTCAGGCTATCATAGGCCCAATAAACTTTTAATTAATCCATGGTGGGTTGAGGCTTAAAATAATATCAGTCTACTGAAGGTTTGAAAGGCACACCAGCACCCTGCACAGCTAAGGGCAACAATGGGTGAGGTCTGGGCAAGGTCAGGTTAGGCCCAAACCCTATTGCACAATTTTGTTTTTATTGTACATACCATGAAAGTATTTTGCTCGCATTAAATGTATTAGGACACATGCCACATTAACGTCGAATCCCCTTCGCTTAATTGTGGTACTCCTGTTAAATTAGCATGCATGTGATCATTTCTCATCCAAATAATATGCTTAAATAACAGGCTAGAGTGGGGCATACATCCACAAGCCAAGTGGGCCAATGTTACCCCTACAACCCAAGTACTAGTCAAGATGGGCTCAAGTTAGGGTTACTCATTACTCGACTCGATTTGAGCAGGGCCTGGTTGAAGCCATAATACTCGATGGTACCAATAAATGTATGTTAGGCTATCACAAGCCCAATAAACTTTTAATTAAGTCGTGATGGGTCGGGCTTAAAATATTCTTTGTCTACTTAAGGTTTGAAAGGCACACCAACCCCCTGCACAACTAAGAGCAGCAGTGGGTGGGGTCTCTGCAAGGTCAGGCTAAGCCTGGGCCCAACCCTATAGTTAAGACCCAAAGCCCCAGCCAAGCCAACGCCCATCATAGGCCTAGATAGCAGGCTAAAGCCCACTTGATGTTTTTTTTTTTTACGAGGCCTGGACCTGGCTTGACTTGACTTGAAAATTGATAAAAATTTTATTTGTAACTTGAATTTTCGTAATCTATTTATTGATCAAGTGGGCCAAACATGCACACAAAAATAAACATTTCAAAGGACTACCATTTAAAATAGATAGCTACTTGACTTAGGATTAGAATAACATATTTATAGAGTATGTGCTATGCTGGGGTTGAGTTGGGCTGGGCTGGGCTAAAATGACTTGAGTCTAACCTGACCGTTGCAGGCCTTGCATGTGAGTTCCAGCCCAGCTCAGCCCACGGGCCAAGCTAGTACATCCTATCTCAAGCCAAAGCCAGGTTCGACGGGCCACCAGCCAGTTGCTACCTTTATGCACAGCCACCTGCTACGTGTGCAGCCATCCACACGTGGCAAAAATTCAGGCTTTTGGACCGTCCGGTAGGCCCCAATTTATAGCAACGGTGGAGCGCCCAGTCAAAAAGTTGCAAGCTCTTACAATGGACTTGATTTTTCGCTCGAGGTACATAGTGGGTCCCACATGATAGACGGCTCGGATGTCTAATGGGTCCCACATGATAGACGGTTCAGATGTCCTGGATGTGTGCTAGATTGGAACGTGTGGTGTGGAGGTGCATGCAGAGAGGTGTGTAGCCAGATTGGGACGGTGGATTGATGATCCCCACCTTAGATGGATCATCCTCCAATTATCTATCAGATGGGAAGATCCTAGCCGTTCATATTCGGACATGTGCCTATGTTTCTTTTCCCCCAACCAGCCCACCAACAGGAAGGGTTAGGATCTTCCAAAATAGTCAATTCGTGCACATCCGTCCATGTCGGGGGCCCACTAAAACTGCATTGCGAATCACGACGTGTGGGACCCACTTGCATAAACATCAGGCATGAAGGCAGCATGTCCTCATGCCAAGGATCACATGATTCCTTGATAGGTAAAATGGGAATGACGTGGCAAGGCGGACGGTGAATCAGGACCATCCATTTAGTGACCTCTATCATGTATAGCTCACAATAAAAATCACACCAACAGACAATCCTAACCGTCAGTACTGTTAGCTGGGGCTGGCAACAGCTCGAGAATGGGCCGAGTAAATGACACGTTTTGAATGGGCCTGATCAGATGGGCCCAACTCTTTAGTTTAACCTTTCTAGGCCCAATGATGATTGGATGGCTAGGATTATCTTATCAACTTGGGTCTTTCGTTGCGAACCATTTAGCACACGGGCCGTTATGGACAGTCGAATCACCATTCCCCCAATTGCGCACAAGATGGAAGGTTCGTTGAATCGTAGCCATTCAATTCCCCCAACTGCAAAGATCCACGATTGGAACGTGCGTGACAGATCCAGGCCATTCATCACGTCCACACCAAATGTACACGTGTGCCCCACGTACTGACAACAGAAGAAATCTCACTTTTAGCGACGAAAATTTTCGTAGCTAAAAGCCAAATTTTCGTAGCTAAAATCTTTTAGCAACGAAATTTTTCGTCGCTAAAAGACCGATGTCAAAGCATTTTATCAACGAAGAATTCAAACCGTCGCTAAATGCAAGCTTTTTGGCGACGAAAATTTTCGTCGCTAAAAAAACTGTACAAGACTTTTAGCAGCGAACATTTTCGCTGCTAAAAATGAATTACAAAACTTTTGGTGACGAAAATTATCATCGCTAAAAAACTGTACAAGACTTTTAGCAGCGAAAATTTTTGCTACTAAAAAAATCGTTCCATTTTTAGCGACGAAAATTTTCGTCATGAAAAAACTGTACAAGACCTTTAGCAGCGAAAATTTTTGCTCCTAAAAAATCTTTCCACTTTTATCAACGAAAGTTTTCGTCGCTACAAAAACTGTACAAGACTTTTAGCAGCGAAAATTTTTGCTACTAAAAATATTGTTCTACTTTTAGCGACGAAAACGTTTGTTGCTAAAAAATTGTACAAGACTTTTAGCAGCGAAAATTTCGTAGCTAAAAGTCAAATTTTTGTAGCTAAAAAGTTTTAGCAACGAAAGTTTTCATCGCTAAAAGACCGATGTCGAAGCGTTTTATCAGCGAAAAATTCGAATCGTCGCTAAATGCAAGCTTTTTTACGACGAAAAGCTTTTTTACGACGAAAATTTTTGTCGGTAAAAAAACTGTACAAGACTTTTAGCAGCGAAAATTTTCGCTCCTAAAAAATCGTTCCATTTTTATCGACAAAAGTTTTCGTCGCTAAAAAAACTGTACAAGACTTTTAGCAGCGAAAACTTTCGCTACTAAAAATATTGTTCTACTTTTAGGGACGAAAATTTTCGTCGCTAAAAATTTGTACAAGACTTTTAGCAGCGAAAATTTTCGCAGCTAAAAAATAAATTACAAACCTTTTAGCTACGAAAATTTTCGTCGCTAAAAGTCTCTTTTTAAAAAATTATTCTAGCTCAAAATTCCGCACAAAATTTCTGATATACACATGTTAACAATATATTTCATCATATTCATCCTGATATACGCCTGTTATATAATATATTTCATCCTATTCACATTCACATCCATCTAAACCCAAACAAGAAAATCCATCCAAACATAAAAGTACATTCATCCAAACACAAACAATCTTATCCACATCACACTCATTCACGCATAAATACATATATGTTTAACATAATAAACAAATATAAAAAAAAATCATCGTCTTCTTCCTATTTCGACAACTTCCTTACCACCTACTTTCTAGTCAAGTTCCATAGCCATGTACACTTGTTTCCTTGTCCTTGCATCTTAACATCATCGCCATCTTTCTCTTTTATCTACACCACCCAACATTTGGAAGGATCATACATGTATTCACTGAAGAAGATATGCTCAAAGATTGTAGGGTCATCCACAGATGGAAGATCATGCTTCTTTCTAGCTTCACACTTCCCTTCTATCATCTCCACTGGCACACTGAGTGTTTCTGCACTGTAATACACCTGCCAATTGAACTGAAAATCATGTGACATCATTTCTACTAGTCACTGGAAACAGGCATATGATTTGTGACTCCATAACATGTCTATGGGTTCTCTATGAACTCTAATCACAGAGTGATACCCAAAAACCTGACACACTTGGTGGTCAAACTACAACTCAATGCCAACATGGACTGGCACATCAGCCACTTTTGTTGTAACAGGAATTGTTTGATAACCATGATGAAGAAGAATACTTTCCAACAAAGAGCTACTAGTTAACAGCCAAGAAACTTACCTCCATCGTGACGTGGCAAGCCAAAAGTTGATAAGGCATGTACTTATAGCCACTGCAAAAAGAAAAAATGAAAAACTGAGTTGTAGCTTTTTGGTTTTCTCAATGACATCATATCTTTTATTCAAGTCACAATACAAAATAAAATTCAAATCTTTCAAGGCCTGATTGAGTTTCATCGACTTAATGCAAAGATAATCTACAAGCTCAAAACAGAGCTAATCACAGGTTCACCAGGCTAGAAATAATCCATTGATCTAAATGCATCTTTTACGCTGCAATTTGAAACACACCTGAGTTGGATTGCAATTGTTCAGTTCAATTAGGTGGCAATGATTGAACTGTATCGACGGTTAGTGTTATTCATAATGGAATACAAATTGCAATTACATTCCTTTCTAGTTGAACTTGGAGTAATGATCACACAATACAAATACTATGATAGTTTCAAATTGGTCATTTCAGCTTCACTGAAATGATTATTGCATTTCTAGATGATAGCATGTCCACACACAACCATAGCCTTGCATATACTCTCACCTTGAGCTGTCCTCAAACTATCCATACATATTAACTTTGGAATTCACTTTTAGTTGAAGAAATTGAATGTTAATCTATATGCAAATAGAGATCATCATAGTTCCAACACTTATGTTCCTTGAATGAAAAGAAAAAACCATTGAATATCATTCAAAATATAGAACATGAAAGCAATGAAACACAAGTTCTTCTACAATATTTGGTGGTAATGTCAGTTGTATTAACAACATGCCTGCACTGCAAAAGTTCAATACAAACATTCTACAATAGAAATAACTTTTGTTTTTAAGTTGAGACTATGAGAAACTCTGATATAAATGTGGTACTATCAACATGATCAAGAGATATGGGAGCCAATGGAATTTAAAAGATATACTGTAGTTACTAGAAACCATATCATTAATGAAGTATATAACATAAGTGCTTTTTTTTCACAACAGCAAAACTTCATAAGGTTGTTAACATTACTGAGAACAGAAGTTCTTAAAAGTTTAGGAGAGCTCCAATAAAGAAAACCTCGAAGACATGACAAACTCAATCTTCCTTCAGTGAGCAGATAAGCAACAATTGCGATTCCTTTATCTTAGCGATAGATTGCACCACCGAACTACAAAGAATTATGATAAGATCTACATGTAAGAATTTTTCTTTCTTCCTCTTTCTACAAGAGTGTTTCATATTGACCATGAGTTTTGGATTAAAACTATATCATTAATGAAGTATATAAGCCACCAAGTTTCAACAGGCTTTAAGCCAGGATTGACTTTACTTCATTGGATATTGCATCTTTACTTCCAAATAAATGAATTCATTGTAATGTAAATCAATTGGGCACAAATCAAACCCTGTAGTGATCAAGAATTCCATTGGGTGGCTAGTAGAATTCCACTGGGCACAAATCAAACCCTATAGTCCTTTCCTATCAATTGGGCACAAATCAAACCCTATAAATCAATTGCTCTCCTAGATTACCACCATTACAATTTGTGAGGCAGCAAACTGTCCAAACTTCATCATTGATTATCCTTCAATTTTTGCAATTGTTCCTTTTAATAGAACAATTTATGGAAAACATTAAGGCCCTTCCAATCTAAACCTCACACCATTTACATAGAATAAAGGCAATAGATTTCAACCTAAGGAATCTTGCGGGAGTTGCGTAAGTTTGCTGTTTCTGTAAGGTACGTAGGTATTTTTCTGAGCCAAGGCTACAATCACATCTCCCAAACAGGAAAGGGACTGATTGATATGCTGTGCTTATTTTAGCCTATCTCCTGTTACTTTCTGATTTATCCACCCTCTCACTTCCTGCATTTTCTAACCATTTAGTGTCACCATGCTGATAGAGTTCTTCACTAAACAGTAAATTTCACAACAATCATCATTAGGACAGGAACAAAACAAATTCATAGAGAAGTTACTTATTGAAATTACCAACCTTCATATAGAAGAAGTATGGGAACAATCGTTGCAATAACAAATTCATAGAGAAGTTACTTCCGAAGCTCACAATTGCTGCATCAACAAATGCAGATTTCAATATATATAATACAAAGCCTGCACCAAGAATATAAAAAATGAAAAATGTTTCTTGCTTTTCAAGAATTTGGTTGCATTAGGAAATGCTTTCAACACCTGGAAAAGAGACCAAATAAAGAAAAAGAAAAAAAGGTAAAAAATAAAAAATAAAAAATCAGCATATAGTGCAATATAATCTGCAAAGTTTACAAAATTAAAAATGATAATGGATGACACTTCAAGCAAATAAACATATGTCAAAATATTTATGGAGAGAAATTTAAAATAATAATTTAAAAAAAAAAAACATAAACACGTCGAGCATTTATGATGCAACATCCTGCACCAATTGAACTTCATTTATGATTACTAAAAATCAGTCCATGCACAAGTGAATCCAGTGAGAAGTTGTGATATGCATACCAAGGGTATCATATAATGGAGTACAATAAATCCCATGAGCATTGCATGCCTGCAGAAGTTATGCAACATCAATAAGAAACACAAAAATCTAAAAAGGAGGCTCACATATAGAGTTTAGAGGTGTGTTGAGCATACACATGTATAACCTAGCCCATCTAAATGCCACCACATGTGCCAGCCAGGCACAAAGGTGTGAAATCCTATATATGTGAACATAGGTTCATTCCCAGTTGATCTCATTTTAGCAAAGATAATGACAAGAGCTCCTAAATTCATACATAAAAACAAAAGAAGAGGAAAGGAGTTCCTACCAAGTGAATTTAGAGGTTTTTCCCTTTTATCAATTGGTATTCCTTAATACGTAAATACATACATATATACATGCATAGATAGACATGTACACACGCTCTCTTTCCCCCACCCCATGCATGTATGGGCACACACACACAAGAAATGTCCACGAGTGAGTTTCAGCTCACAGGGGG
Source organism: Magnolia sinica (assembly GCF_029962835.1). Classification (NCBI taxonomy): domain Eukaryota; kingdom Viridiplantae; phylum Streptophyta; class Magnoliopsida; order Magnoliales; family Magnoliaceae; genus Magnolia; species Magnolia sinica. Next base: position 2,904,437 of record NC_080581.1, on the reverse strand, counting down.
AAATGCTTGCTTGTCTCAAAATACACATTTGTTGCTGGACTCAACAAAAGCACAAAGACTTTCGCAAGAGAAAGAAACACCCGAGGGAAATGCTAGATGGTTCTTTGCAAAAACTTGGAATCTGTGGTAATATAGACAGAAAATGGAAACTATCTTGACTATGCGACAGGGTACAACTGACCTTAGAAATTCAAATATAAAACTTGCATCTAGAAACCTTAAATAAAAAATAAGTAGACTACAAACTTTTATTTATTTATTTATTTATTTTAACGAAAAAACTCAACATTAATTTCCATAGATACACTACAACAGCCCAACATGCAACAATAGTAGACTAATCTAGTTCCAGTCATGGCGGAGGATACGATGGAAACCGTTAGATATGCTCAGATACAACTTTGGATCTGAACTGCCTAATGCTCTCTTTCATACCATTGAAATAAATGGAAAAATATATTGTGGCCCACCTAATGAATGGCTCGATCAGATTTAAGCCAGGTGATATCTACAACTTGGCCCAGCTTTTGTACGCATTGGCTGGAAAGAATGATAAAGCAATGTGTGTGTAAGTTCACTTGTAACATTGTACATGAAAATATTTTAGGATCTCTAGGTTTTAAGGACCTTGCTTGATGCATTCTATTAGCCTCAGGGCTTACTGGTGTGTTGATTTAGTTCCTATCATTTGGTAACATAGCCAACACCACATCCCTTGTCTAAGTCATGGTAGGGATAACTTATGAAGAGGGCCGCAACCTCAACCATAGCGAAAGCCGCTTGCTCAGACATGGCTACCTAAACAAATAAAGTGCAGTTGCTATGGTGGAAATGACTACATGAAAAGGAAGCCAAAATTTGAAGAAGATGATCCACTCTTGCATGACATCCACTCTGCATAGTTGCTCCAGCTAATGTTGTGAAATGGGTCGAAAAAATTAAGATTTTCAGTGACCACATCCAAAAAAAAAAAACAATTGACATACCCCAAAATCATGCCTGAGTAATTCCATGTCCTACATGCACCAAAGCAATTAGCTAATTATTCCAAAGGAGTTACAACAGATTTAGAAGGACCATGAATCAATTTTTCATGAACAGTGACATATAATGCAAAGGAGTTTTGAGGCAGTACCTGTATTGCAATAATGAACTCTGAAACCAAAAGATAAGTGGGGCTCACATGGACTGCATCAGAATTTAAGTTAAACCAAAATAAAGAATACAAGCAAGAGATTAATGTGTCCAACCATATTCCACATCACTTCACCTTGTAAAACTGTTAAAATAAAATTAATTTGTCCAACCAAACATCACCATCTAGTGGTCCATATTCAACACGGAAAAGCTCATCAATTGAAGTGGGGATTGTTCGATGGCCCCTAGCACGCAACCTTGCTTTCCAAGCCAAGAGTGTCTACATGAGATTTGGACATCTATTAGAGAGTTTAAATGAACAAAAAAAAAAAAAAAAAAAAAGAAGATAAATTAAGAAAATCAATGGTTCCAATTTAACAAACAAATACCCATTAATAAGAAATCATGATGTCAAACTAATCTGATTGTGATGTACCATATCTGAAGTCGGGTCCACAGGTTGGGCAGTTCAGATTAAGCCTTTCATCTGCAAACAAATAAAAAAAGAAAGAACTGTAAGCCCAAAATTGTTAGAGTAAGAACTTATAAGTACAGCCCCAAAATTTACCTTTCTCCGTGGGCCTGATAAATTTATTCCAGTAAATCTTTCTTCATCTGCAACTAGTTGTAGAAGATCAATGAAATTACAAATTACACAAACATTAGTTATTACTTGGCTACTGTAAATGGTAGAACACTGATACATTACTTGTGATTTGGCTCAACTCATATTGGGTTGTATTAAAGGGTATTTAAAATCATGATTTTTTTTTTTTCTATTCTATTTGCAGGAGAACTGTATCAACATTGCTTGCAAGCAGCTTTAAAGAGAGAATGGATGAATTAATCTTGTCTTATTTACAAAGACAAGGAAACCAGTCTACAGTTGCCATTTCCATCTCAACTGTTTCACCAGCAACAGAGTCGGCAACCCTCTCATAACTCATTTGTGAGTTTACTACATTCGAAATCTTTTACATTCCACTTATATTTCATATGTTAGTTACCAAAATCTTCACTTCTTTGTCATTCCCAAAAGAAAAGTAGAATAAAAATTGTTGCAATCTTGCATGGTTATAGGACTTAAACAAGCATCAACCAATCCTACACGACTACCCAGCTTCGGGACAGAAAGCAGGACATGCAAACTACCTGATTTATCAGCTTGGGAACAAAAGAAGTGTGGAAGAAAACAGAACATTATGATAGAATAATTATGTGAAATTAACAGCTACAAATCAATAACAATAGAACAAAATTCCAACAAAACTGATTCAAAGCTTGCATGCAATGGCCAATATCTCCAGACCAAATTCATATGTAATATGCCAATATCTCTGAAACCACTTTTTTTTCCACCCAATCAATAACACTGCATAATTCCCCTGCTACAACTTTCCCATTGAAACTGCTACTGAAAAAACAAAGTGCTCTTCTGAAAGAGAATACCTCTGCACCTTACAAGTGCTGAAATCCATTGCAGCCCCAGCTGAAAGTAATCCACGTTCATGGTGATTGCTAAAATGTTGGAGACAGGTAGCCAGATCGGCACAAGGACATTCAGAACTGATCCACTTCAGTTGGACTAGTACCAGCATAATAGACTTGCAGATGACACTTACAATAGAAAGCACTTACCGTAAATTTAGTCAAGTCCATGACTTAGGCCCATGAGGATGAATTTCCTGTGACAACTTGGCGCCCATGAGAATGAACACACTTGTGTGGGCTTAGCAAAGCTCTATCTGTAGAGATACATGACATATTATCTTCCTGACAAAAAATACATTATAAGTATGTATGTGTTTGAATGCAGACCACGCCATAGGAAGCAGTGCTGATTGAATGCTCACCATTAAAAACTTCTCCACGCTACAGGAGTTTTGGATCAAGTTGATATTTGGGTTTTCCCTTCATCTAGGTCTGTGTGACTAATCAACAGGCTGGATGGCAAACGAACATTACAGTGGGCCTTAGGAAGTTTTTAATGGTTAGCGTTCAATCGCTACTGTCTCCTGTGGTGTGGTCTACCTTTGGTGTGGTCTACCTCGACATGATGGAGGGAGAAAGAGAGAGAGGAAGAGAGAAACGGAGAGAGAGGGAGAGGGTGCGAGAGAGACAGACAGAGAGAGAGAGAGAGGAGAGGGTGCGAATCGCATACCTTCCGATGCGAAATCTGAGAAACTAAAACCTCTGAAACGAACACCCAATGGAAACGGAATCTCACCCGAAATGGAGATCGAGTTTTGGGGTTTCTTGAATCCGAAAATGAGAGCAAGAGAGGGAGAAAATGAGAGCTAGAATCGGGTTTTAGGCTTTTGGTAATCCGAAAATGAGAGCGAGAGGGGGGAAGAAATGAGAGCGAGACCGGGAAAATGAATTTGGGGTTTAGGTTTACGCACAGTGTGCGTTTTACACCGTTTGGCCAGTGATGCTGGTCGGTGCTCTGTGGGCCCCACTATGATATACGTGTTATATCCACACCGTCCATCCAATTTGAGATATCATGTTAAGTCATCAGACAAAGAATGAGGGAGATAAAAATCTTTAGTGGACCCCAGCTCCGAAAACAGCGGGGAGAGTGATTCCCACCATTGAAACTATCATAATGCCCATCCATTATCTTTTGGGCCCACCGAGATGTGGTTCACAAATCCAGCCCATAAATTATGTGTGTGCCACTTGGATGAGGGGTCATACCAAGTTTCAGAGGCATCCAATTTTCAGGTAAGGCCCACCAAGTTCTTTTATATGTTTTAGGCATGTCTTGACATGATTTTAGATATTATGGCCCACTGGAGTTCCGTATACGGAAGATTTTTGGGATATACCATAATTTAAAGGGGACCCATCAAATTCACGGTGTTGATGTTTTACACACATCATGGTGGGGCCCACACAGCTTGACCTCATGGGGAGTTCCCATGACCTCCACTGTGAATAACCTTTTCCATATATATTTTATATAATATATATATATATATATATATATATATATATATATATATATATATATATATATATACACACACACACACACACACACATAATATTTTTAAAAATATAAAAATCTATGTATATTGTAATTAAAATCAATGGCTTTTGATGCCAAGAGTTGTCTATTGAAATTAAATTCAATGGTTCGTGGCCACTTAAAATGATAATTAAGTAAAATGAGTTAAGCTCATTTTTAATTGGCACACAAACGGGCTCCTAAGAGTCCAATTTCTCAATTAGTGGATAACATGAAATTTCTTATTGTGCTACAATTTTGTATATATAAGCCTAATAGTTTGTTGATCTAGACCATTGGACTTACTCCCCATCATGGATGGATCATACCCAATTTCTCAATTAGTTGATTTGAGCATTTTGGATGATCCAACCTTTGATGTGGACTTTCCATTCATTCCATACAATAATGGGCAATGCTCTTAAAAAAATCACAATGATTGGATCATGCGAAGAAATGCCTAATATATTAGGTAATGATTAACAAAATAGCTAGTAAAAATTTACAAGTTAAATTAACTAAGTAGAAAAAATTAATAATTATTGATTTTCGTAGATATATGTGGATACTTCCAAACCATTTTCATTTATATGATTGAAATAAGAAAATACCAACATAACTTCTTGTATTTTTTTTTTTTTAAGTTTAAAATAAATAAATAAAACAACATTACCCACGAAGATTCCAATCTCCTCATATTGTTTGAGATAGGAGTTTTGGATCGCGCGCGTGTGGGGATGCCGTTGACACGGTTGTAAGAGCACGTGATGTTGCTAACGTCTCCTTGCTTCACACACATCTCGAATGGACGGAGGAACGTTTCCACCATGTCTTACTCAGTCACTTTTAAAAAAAATATTTAAAAGATATATTTATGGGGAAGATCCAGGACATTAATCAGGGATACCATATTATGAACTTGCCCGGGCCAAGTCTGCTCGTCAGTGGGCCACATTGAATTATGGTCACACAAACGTAGTTTTGAGACAACGCAACCATTAGCTTGATCCAAAACCGTTGTGTGCCCGCCCCAAGAAACAGTGTTGATGGAACATCCACTGCTGTGTGCCCCAAGAAACAGTGTTGATGGAACATCCACTGTTGTGTGCCCCAAGAAACAGTGTTGATGGAACATCCACCGCGATTCGGGATATCCTTTAACGTCCTAAAAGATCCCACTTAAGATCTTTAGAGGATAATATCGAATCCCGACGATCTTGAGAACCACTCATCTCACGAAAATCCCAGATTATAGCCAAGATATCAGGCAAGAGTCCTCTTGAAATTGTATTCTGATTCTCTTATAAATATATAGGTACCTCCCACTATCCAAGGTACGTTCACTGAGAAACCCTAAATACTTGACTAATATTTCTTTTTTGAAGATCTTACCATACTCTATAAAACCTTGATACTGACTTAGGCATCGAAGAGTCCCCTGTATTGGCCACGGTCTGCTAGAAAACAGCACCAACACATTTCATGTACTCCCATCCAAACACTAGTAAGTCATTTATTCCCAATTCATTTACCTCCATTTTCATTTTTCATTTAACTTCCTTTATAGGCTACCGTATGTGCCCTATATTTGATTTACAACCAAATACTTTTATCTTTTCAATTTTTTGATACAAGTAGACTCCTCGAACTTCTTCTCTGTGTGGAGCCATCAAGGAGTATATAAGTAGGTATACTGTGTAACTGAGTTGTTGCAGGGCCATTGCAATGGCATTGTAAAATTAATATCACACATGTTTGCTGGTTAATGTTATGATGTGAGACGAAAAATCTCGAGTAGGATATAACACTAGGAAATGTACAATCACCTACCATTGCAACCAATTATATACATCTGGACGGGCCCCATGGTAAGGGCCATCACTACCCAATTCGAGTCCCAGATCAAGCCGATGTTTGTGTTTAATCCATGCTATCCATCTATTTTTAAAGATCATCTTATGACATGAGACAAAAAATGAGGCACGCACCAATTTGAAATGGACCATATTACAAGAAATAGTGTTAAATGAGCGTCAGCCATTTAAAACATTCTGGGGCCCATAAAAGTTTTGAATCAAGATGATTTTTGTTTTTCCCCTTCATCTAGGCCCATATGACCTAATAAACAAATTGGATGCCAAATAAACAGTACATTGGGCCTTATAAGGTTTTAATGATGGATATCCAATCACTATTGTTTTCATGTGGTGTGGTCCACCTGATATTTTATATCCACACCTTCCATCCATCTGGAGAGATCATTTTAGCACAATATCCATAGTTAAATCCAGAGCTCTAGTGGACCCTAACACAGAAAATAGTGGGGACAGTGACACCCACCATTAGAAACTTCTAAAGGCCACGAAAGTTTTAGATCAAGCTGATATTTGTGTTTTACCTTATTTCATGTCTTTTTTAACTTTTGAACAGGTTGGATTTCAAATAAAAATTATAGTGGGCCTTAGGATAGTTTCAATGGTGGGAATCACTCTCTCCAGTGTTTTCTGTGGTGAGGTCCACTACATGTTTTTATCTGCCTCATTCTTTGGGTCACGCTCTAAAATAATATCTCAAAATGGATGGACGGTGTAGATACAAAACATACATCATAGTGGGCCCCACAGAAATTGGTGACGTCACTTCAGTAGCCAACTCGCTACTCAACCTGTATCTAATCCGCGTCCGGCGTCCAGTGTCCAGCAAGAACCTCTCCCCCCACCCTCTCTCTCTCGCCCTAATCCTCTCCCTCTCTCTCTCTCTCTCTCTCTCTCTCTCTCTCTCTCTAACTAATCGGCGTTCCCCTCTCCTCTCTCTCTCTCTCTCAATCTGTCAATAGCTAAACCCTGCCCATGCACGCCCTCGCTCTCTCTCTCTCTTTGAAGCTCGGTTGACAGGGATTTGTCGAACGTGAGGTCTCTCTCTCTCTCTCTCAATGCCGATTTAGTAATTTGGGGATTTAGTAATTCATGGATTTTTGATTTGATGAGGACCCTCATTTTGGGATTTGGGCATTTTAGGGCTTACAGATTTGAATGTGGACCCCGAATTGGAGTTTTTCTGATTTTACAAATTAGGGATTTGAGGATTTTGGGGATCTGAGGATCCAACTAGAATTAGGGATTTCTGATTTTACAAATTATGTGGTGTAGTCTTCTTGAGCATATGTGATTTGAATAGTGGTTGCAATTTCTTCAATCTTAGATCCATTTCGTGATGTTTCTCTTCAGATTTGCATATGTGATTTGAATAGTGGTTGGAATTTCTTTCATTTTTAGTTTGTTTTTACTTGAATTTTGTTGAGATGGTTAGCATTGGATTCTCAATTGAAAAAACTTCCCTGGATTTGTTGATTTCATTGGGTTTTCACTTTTGATTCGTGGAGCCCACACCCGGACCTTTGCTTTGAATATGGACTACTCCTTTCATCAATTTCTTACTGAATTTAATCCCTTAAATGTTTTACTGTGTTGTCCGTATTTGACCCTTAATTCTTGATATCATCTGGAGTGTTTTTATTACTAGAAAACTATAATTATGGAATGATTTTTGTATTGAATAAAATTTTCTCACTTGTTAGATACATAGATTTTAATTGTTGGTGCATATTTTTGTACTACTCTACCTAACCAATGTTTTTACATTCTTGTTGGAATAATTCCTTGTTGTCTATCATTTATCTTTCAATGATTCATTCGCCAAATTTGGTGGATTACTCTTATTTTATGGTGCAGATATTGAACTGGATTAATTCTGCTGTTAACTATCAGTGCTAGTTTCAAGATAATTGGTAGAAAGTGCCCTTTGATTTTGAATTTTACATTGTTGTTTATAACTGTCATCATGAGGGCTTTTCAAGGACTCGGACAATGTTTGTATCTATTATCTTTATATGCCAAGTTGAATCTCCTGTCATCAGCAAGTAATCATGCAAGAACATTATGTCCTCAATGCATGATGAAATCAATTTCCATCAGCATACCTGAGACTGGAGGTTTGCTAACCCCTCATGTATACTCCACTGGTCCACATGCACCTCTATTTGGGGCTCCACATGCCAACCTGGCAAATGTTATCTATGTATCACGTGTGAACCAGTGTAGATCATCTAGCCAGAAACTCAAGCTATTCAACTGTCAGGTCAGCTGCACAGGAATAGGCAGATTTGGTGGCCTTGAAAACGACTGTCCAATGTTTTTGTTCATTTGTGGCTGGCCTGAGTGGTTTTCTGGACTGGCTTTTGGCTGGATAATCTACACCATTTTCCACCTGATACGTGGCCTGGATGTCATATGCACGTGCCCAGTTAGCATGCATAGCCACATGTGGAGGTGCCTATGGGGCTAGAACCTCGAAGTAGAGAGCAAACATCTCTTTATCTACTGAAACTTAATGTTTTACTGCTATGAATTTGTTCCGCTTCATTTTATGGGTTTTGTATTTGGAATGTGCTGAGATAATGTTACTGGATTAATTATAATCTGGGTATATTTCATTTTCTGTTGTTTTTATGGGTCTTTTGTTGTTTTTTATGGGTATACATGGTCCATTTAAGCAACGCCACTGGATGATTGTTTCGGATTTCATACACATTTACCACATTTAGAAATGGTGACTTTGATACAAAAAAAGAAAAAAAGAAAGAAAGAAAAGAGAAGAAAAGAGAAGAAAGGTAACTAGTAAAGTTCTTATTGTGTTCTAGGTTTTATCTTTCTCCAGCAGTTGTTTCATGAGAAACCCTTGTTTGGATTCTCATGTTGATGGCCAGAAAAATCGAATATGGATAATTTCTGATCTGGGTGTTTCATTTCGAAACTTTTCCATGGGGTACTCTTGAAAGTGTGCATGGGGGTGTAAGAGTGCTTGTGTTCTCACATTTCAAAAAAGAAAAGAAAAAAGGAACCATTAATATGTGTTTGGCTCAGCCTCTGAGAACATTAATATGTGATTTTGGATTTCTACTCTTACACTATTAGTAGAAAATCCAAAAACAGTTAAATGATATTCATGTGGATTTGAAAGAACTCTTTTGTTTTTTCCTAATACAACACAAAACATCCCCATTTTGTGATATTTGGAAATCTACTAAGAGTAGAAATTCCAAAATCACAAATTAGTATAGCCACAAGTGCAGCTTTTCACTCAATTTTAAATGATGAAAATGTGTCCTACTATTATAATGAGGACAGAGCCCACAAAATGTAGTTATGTTTCTTTTGACTCCAACTGAGTGTAAGGTGGTTTCAACATGGAGATCATTTGAATGCACAATTCAATTGAACTGTGTTTGGCTCAGCCCGTTAGAAGAATAATTTATTTTGTTCGGATTTAAATACAGGCTTATGGACAAAAAAAAAGCTCTCAATTTAAATACAGGCTTATGGATCATTTTGATGGCATGAGAATGTTCAGATTTGCTTACATTGCAGTTTTAGAAAGAAAAAACTTACCAACAGAATGTGGCTTAATTGGTATGCCAACAATTTATTTTGTTCAAGGAGGAGGTTATTCCAACAGAGTATTATTGTTTAAGAATGAGGCTCTCCCGTCCTGTCCAGCAGAGGCAAAGGAACTTTATTAAACCATTTTGGTTTGTACTTGAAAAGCAAGCTGCTTTTATTCTTGTCATGGATGATTTGTTTGGATGCACATAGTTGATTGCAAGAATATGATGTTATTAAAAAAATCTCGTCTCTTGATTGAGCTGAATATTTACATTCATTTCTTGTGTGTGTGGAAAGCATTTGATATATGGGTGTTCAGTTGAACATAATTGCAATAATTCGATCTGGTGGGTCATCCATGTAATCGAAAATTACAGTGAGTCTACGACTCTAAATTGCAATAATTGCATTCTTCGGTCATAGCATTCACTTCTAGTTCCATCCTTCGTCGCCTTGCTATTCATCTATCTCAACATCCTTGTTTAGCTACACTCATTATATAAACATTTTGTTGTCTAACATTCTGTTCTATAAAAGCATGGCTGATCTGACAGCTGTCCTATTATTATTAGTTGAAGGATGAACTTTATTAGAAGGCACTTAGGTCAACGACTCATGCTCAAATCTCCCTGATTACCTAACAAGCAACTATACACATTGAGCTTCTACCAATTGGAGGGTAGTGGCTTCAAATTCAATATTTTATTTTTATGTTTTTTTTTTTTTTGGGGAGCAGAGTGCATATCTTGATTGTCCCCCCTCCTATTTTTAAACTAAACAAATCTTTGATAATAAGTTTGATAATTGCTGTGTTTAGTGTCTTAGATGTACTCTCTCTCTCTCTGATGGTGTGTTGTCACCACGTGTGCAGGCTTTGTGGGGGGCTTTTCTGTTGCTAGTCAAGGAGTAGCTCTTGGTGTTTGTCCCATGCTTGCTACAGGTTCATAAAATGCCTTTCTTACGTGTTTTCTTCTACTTGCGGATGTGGTAATGTCTTCTGAATCCGACCCTACTCAGTGTAAGTATGAAATTCCGTAGAATTTAATGGTATCGGTGTTTGTTTACTTTTTAATTGTCATTTCTATAAAATATTGCACTTTCTTAGCAACTCACTGCAGTTCTGCACTACTTCTTTCTTCACAGGGCACTTGAACTTATATTAGGAGTAAAGAAAATTCAACAACTGCAAAGGAACCATTATTCAATGGGAAAACTGAATTGGACCAGCTCAACAAGGTAATCTCTAGTCCATTAAATTTTTTGTTCATCTCTAATCTTTGCCACATTGGCTCAATATGTTCATCAAATTTTTTTAACTGAATTGCAGACATAAATGTGTTGCCTTTAGTTTCATATGTTTATCTCATAAACTGGAAAAATTAGAAGAGAGATTCTTCTACATGTAATGAACTTGAGGAAATGCACGAGCCAGTAGACAGACCAGGTAATGGAGGATTGATGTCTGGTAGGCAGCTGGTTATGAGTATTATGATATTACTACTGCTGTGTTATATATGAGAAGGAATTAGCTGGCTCGTGCCTGTTATATATAAGGAGGATAAGCATTTGCTTGGCCTAAGAAACTGTACATGTGGGGCCCACCTTTTTTCAGATTTGGAGCAGTTTGGAACACAGCAAAGGTAGAACCAGGATCTATTGTTGCTGTTTTCGGCCTTGGGACTGTTGGCCTTGCAGTAAGTTGCCTAAAGATTTCTTTTGTATTTTGTCCCTGACCTGAGAAGTAACACTGCCTGATTTTTGCACAAGAACATCCAATCAATCTGGTTCATCTAATGAAATTATGAAAAGTTGGGATCTCATACACATCTTCCATATTGGCATGTGTGGCTACATGTGGATGGGCACAGCTCTACACACGTGCAGGCTTAGTAATCATCTGTTTCAGGTTAACTTAATATGGTATTGATTTGTTTGGTCCTTGTATATGATATTTGCCTCTACAGCATGTGTAACTCTTAACTGCAGTAGTGTAATTTATGTCAGTAAGGAACTCTTCAAGGAGCCAGTACGTCTGGATTTGTTTGCAGCCAATCCATGCTTTGAAACCCATATCAACTGAGAATAGTAATTTCACATCCCAAGCTTAAATTTGGATTGCGTCAGTAATATTTCTATAACTTTACTAGTTCTCATTTTGTTATATATGACCCAACGAAATCTAATTGAAAGTTCCTTGCCATCCAATCTTTGGCCATCTTTTTCCTAGACAATTGATATTTATATTCTTTTCTTATCCGTCTTTTATAGGACATTGACAGGCAGGTTAAAAGCTTCGTTCTGTAAGGCTTTTCACACATCTTCCATCTATGGCAGAGCTTATGAAAGTAAAGTTTGTATCTCACAACTGTTGGCCCCACTTGTAAGTTGTAATGTGTATCCCGACACTAAAACCCAATGCACTTGTAAGTTCTTTTTTTAAAGGTGCAGCTTGTCTGCTACATGTGCTCTTGCACGTGTTAGCGTGATGGACATGCTGCGTTTCCACAAGTTCACCATAGATGAGTCTCTGTCCTATTGCACTGCAAGATGCCATGTTTATTATGTCCCATTGTTGGAACTATTGGATTTGATATGTTGGATTTGCCAAATCATGTTAGCAAGGTTCATGGATGCCTTCTTAAAGTTGACCTTTGGGATTGTATTTGCTAATTTCTTTATATATTTACCTTTCTAATTTTCAGGAGCCTGTGCATTCTTAATGTGTATCCTGACCTTTGGGATTCCTTGCTTATAACTATCTATCACTATGGATGATTCATCCTCCATTCATTAGCTGTCATTCTGAAATGTTTTTCATGCAATTTGTGTTATTCTGTTGGGAGATTTTAGCATTGAAACTTTGAGGATTTTCTACAGGGGAGCGGTTTACGGAGATAGTGGGCAGTCCATATTTTAGTATCTCAATTCACCTTATACTGTTTTTTTTTTTTCCTTCAGTTCCAAATCTCTTTTCTTCATGATCTCTAGTAGTAAATAACTATTGCATTCCTTCTTTCAGGTTAACAAACCAAATCTTCCACTTGCATCGCGATTTTTAGGCTTTTTGGAAACAACAGCTTGTCTGATACATGACTGTCATCCCTCAAAAGCTATAAACTTCTTAATGTGTATGTTCATATGACTCATTTGTACTGAACTTATAGCTTTAATGTGTATTTGGATGCAATATTGAGTTGAATTCCAATCTCTAACTTTGATACCAATTAATTTCTTTTTGCTATTTTGTTTTGTAGGCATTAGGAAGGGATGAATGGGAGTTAGATGGTTGGATTATTTTTATTTATTTATTTGTCATGTTTTGTAGGCTTTAGGAAGGGATGAATGAGAGTTTTGATGGCCCACTCTGCAAGGTACTCTACATGTATGCTTGTAGCATATGTGCAACGTAGCAAAGACATTCTTGCATGCTTTTTCAATGTTATTTTTTTGAAATCTTCTTGACTTGGCATATGATTGGATCATCTGAATATTGGCAAATCCATCTTGAAACTAAGTTGCCACTCTCACTTGAGAATTTTACATTTTTTGCTCTTAGAAACTTAGAAAAAAAATCCAAAAGATAACAAAAGTGAGTCTATCCAAAGACTAGTGCAGCCACAATGAAGCATGAAATTTTATTTCAATGTGTTATGGTAGAAAGGGTTGGGGCTTAACTTGAACCAGGGAATTAGAATCTGGAAGCAAGCAACAAGTTGTATTGATTTTCATAACACTTACTAATCTTAAAAGGCACGTGCTAGCATTTATTTCACATATGGCATCTCTCATTGCTGATTTCTATTGGCATTATCTGATCTGAGCCCAACACCGACGCATGCTAATTACAGTTTATTTTTTGGTTTTAGGTGCTTCTTTTCACTGGATGATATTCCTGGCAAGCACTATGTGGATATAGGGTAAACATTTCTCAACTCATTTGATTGCACCAGTAATTTAGCAGTCGTTCATTTTTCCCATATCCAATTGGATATCCTTCTTTCTAGGACTCATCCATAAAGAAGGCTTACTGAATCTAGTTCCTTGTTATGCTCATTTCAGTTTACTGCAGGATCCAGAAATTCAGAACATTCTATTTGACCCCATCTTGTGCGCAATATCAAACTGCAGGTTTTTGCCCACAGAAGATAACCTGAGGAGAAGGGAAATGGACAGAGAAGTGCAAGCTATCAGTAACTTTTGACCACTTTTCTAGTCGTGTAGCAAAAGCTAACGATGTAGCGGCGTCCAGCACAACTGTCAGTAAAGGTCCTGGCCATCGGTAAAGCCTTTACCGACTGAGGCTTTACCGGCTGTTAGTAACTGCAGGCAAAGTATTTGCCGGCGGTTTTTTTGGTCTTTGCCGGCAGTTTTGACTGTCAGTAAAGGCCAGTTTTCTTGTAGTGACCTGTCTTGGCTTTGATACACATACTCATGGGCAGTATAGGTGCATGCTGGATGACTTGGATTAGTTGGACTTGGATGGTTAGTCATATTTACTTGTGTCTGTGCTTGTTGCTTGATTCAATTTGTTTTGTTTTCCAAGTTAGTGAACTTTATTTTCTGAATAGAAGTTATAAGTTGTTGAGTATCTTAGGTTTTATGATTTTACTTGTATATTCTTGTATTGATTGCTCAAGCATGACGATAAGTTGTTGAGAAATTTGTTTAGAAATTTTTTATAGTATATATGTTTGGGTTTAGATGGATGTGAATGTGAATATGATGAAATATATTATATAACAGGTGTATATCAGGAAGAATATGATGAATTATAATCTAACAGGTTCAGGAAATTTGAGATGGAATATTTTTTACCTCCGAAATATTTCGTAGGTAAAAGTGTTTTTAGCGACGCCTATTTTCATTGCCATAAGTCATGTCCAGGTTTTTAGATACGAACATTTTCGTAGCTAAAAGTATTACTAGCTCTCCAAAGCCATTAGCGACGAAACTATTCGTTGCTAAAAGTATGATCTAAGTTTTTTAGCTACGAAAATTTTCGTAGCTAGAAGTAATCCGTTCCAATTTTTCGAAAATAAGTTTGCAGCCTTTAGCGACGAAAATAATCGTCATTAAAAGTATCATCTAGGAGTTTTAGCTACGAAAATGTTCGTAGCTAAAAGTAATCCATTCGAATGTAGCGAAAATAAGTTTGCAGCCTTTAGCGACGAAAATAATCGTCGCTACAAGTCTCATCCAGGAGCTTTAGCTACGCAAATGTTCGTAGCTAAAAGTAATCCAAACTGTTCTATGCAGTCTTTGGCGACGAAAATTTTCGTTGCCAAAAGTAGTATCCCTGATTTTTAGCTACGACACTCTTCGTAGCTAAAAGCATTCCTGTAAAATTTGTTTGTTACCTTTGGTGATGAAAATATTTGTCGCGAAAATATTCGTCGCTAAAAGTCTCATCCAGGGTTTTTAGCTACGAAAATGGTCGTAGCTAAAAGTAATACATTCCCATGTAATGAAAATAAGTTTGCAGCCTTTAGCGACGTAAATAATCGTCGCTACAAGTCTCATCAGGAGTTTTAGCTACGAAAATATTCGTAGCTAAAAAGCTTTCTTTGGCGACGAAAATATTCGTCACTAAAAGTCTCATCCAATGTTTTTAGCTACGACAATTGTCGTAGCTAAAAGTAATCCATTCAAAATTTTGAAAAAATTGTATATACCCTTTAGCGACGAAAATTTTCGTCGCTAAAAGTGATAATCACAATTTATTGCCGCGAAAAGTTTCGTCGCTAAAAGTATCGTCGCTAAAAGTAAACTTTTAGCGACGAAAATTGTTTTCGTCGCTAAAAGTGACTTTTGGCGACGAAAATTTATTTCGTCGCTAAAGGTTTCGTCGCTAAAAACCCTCTTTCTTGTAGTGTGATCAACCTAATAACTTGCATGCGGGACCCACATTTTGGTGTACTTAACTGTTCATATCAACGGCTATATGGTGGATGCAAGTTATCAGATAATTCCTGGATTGTAATTAATCTGAACCGTTGACTGTAATCGTCCATATGAAAGCCATGACCCAAATGGCTATGATCATCGATGGGGGCGAGCCGGTGTTACGGTTACCATGATGGGCCCGTCCACTGGATGGTACGGATCATCTGAAGATGCTTTCATTTGGGCTTTAAATGGGCCTGTCTCGGCCCAAAAAATTCTGATAAGTCCCATCACGGACAGCCAAGATAGTTCAAAATCCGGGCCGGAGTCAGGCCTCGCCGGGCCTTGATAACCGGGGCTGGTATTTTGGTGATCTATCAAGATGGAACCCATCCACTGGACGGTGCAAATCATCCGAAGATGGGTCTATTTGGGCTGTTGATTTTAAATAGGCCCATACCGGCCCAGCTCTTTTGTACGTTTTATTCCTTTCTCATGGTTGGTCACTTAAGAATGATGGAAATGATCTGGGCCGTAGAAATTGCAAATTAGACTTTTTCATTGCTCTTCAATCAATCCTCTTTCTAATAGGTTGCAAATGGGCCTGATTTCATCGCATGTTGATTTGTAGAACAGAACTTTCACGATGAACGGCTTGGATCCTTTAATTTCTGTCCGCGTGTACATGGGCTGGCTTACTTGCGTCTTGCATGCTGCTTTGTACAGAGATTACTTTGTTAGTTTTGTACCATTTTTAAAATGGTGGTGGCTCGTCCTCCACACATGATAAGCCTCATCTAGCTTCCCATCGATGAGTTGCGGATGGGGTTGCAGGCAATCTACGTCTCGTCGAGTAGGGTGGCCGGAGCTTCCAACAACTGTAAGCTAGCTAGGTAAGCCGATCACGATGTTTGTGAGAAATCTACTTTTTTTTGGTCTATTTTGACAAATCATGTCAGATATAAGTAAAAAAAAATGAGGCAAATCCAAAACTCAAGTAGGGCATAAAAATAAAAAGCAATAGAGATTGAATGTCCACTGGTAAAACATTTATATGACCACAAAAGTATTGTAACAAATTGATATTTTTATATTTTCAGTTCATCTAGGAGGAATGATAATGATATAAATATCACGATGGCCTTCAAAGAGATTTCAATTGTAGGCATTAGAGTTGGCCAGAATTCGATTCAATCCGACGGATCCAACCTGATCCGATCCGAACCGAAGGCCAGGCTCGGGTTATTTCGACTAGGCTCACTTAGATCCGAATGTACGTCGAGTCGAGTTCGGATTAGTGGCTAATACAGACCGATCCAATTCGGGATCCGATTCGATCCGATTCGGTTGGATACTATATAAATAATATTTAATTTTTTATTTTCACTTTTTTACTACCTGCCTCACCCGAACGAAACCCTAATCCCTCCATTCTCTTTCTCTACTCGAACGAGGCGCCGCACCCACCCATATCTCGTCCTTTCTCTCCCTCTTTCTCTCCTCTCATTCTTTCTCTCCTGGTTTCCCACATCTCCTTCTTTCTCTCCTCCTTTCTCTCCCCCTCTCTCCCAATCTCGATTCAGCCCAGTCCGAATCGACTAGACAGACTCAACTCGATCTAACTCGATTCGGTTTCTCAGACCGAGTCAGACTCGGTTTGACTCAGGCCAGCAATGATTCCAATCGGATCGAGTCAGCCTTGCTGGACCCGGTCCCGAATTGGATCGAGTTCGGGTCGGGTTCTTGAAAAATCGAATCGAGTCAAGTTGGACCCAATCCCCACCTCTAGTAAGCATTTAACTATTTACATTTTTTCTTAGAAATATTATATCGGCCTCACCTAGCTTCCCGTTGCAGGATGTTACTACAAAGGTAGGGTTGCAATCCATTTTCTAATATGCTAGTCTCGATGATTAGAGTACTATTTCACCTAACCACTTTCAAACATATTTTGCGTGACTTATTTTATTCAGTAGCACATGTCCTAATTAATCTTTATAAGTTAGGTGAAGCAGGCAAGTTAATTGGACATATTACAAACATCTTGTTGGTCCAAGCTCAAGCTAGTTGCCATTGACTTGCGAGAGTCCCAATGTAACACCCTAAAAATCGGGGGTCATGCATACACTCGACTCCCAAGTTCCCGAGTATCACTTATAATTGATTTTTTTTATTAAAGTGCGATTAATCAGGTTTAAATACGCAGCCTGAAATTTCTTAGAATATGAAGCGCAACCACACATGTCTACTGAATTGAAAGAGATCAAGTATATATATACAGGTCCAAAAATATACATGGGTCGTACTAGGCGTTGCCCAACAAAATCATAAAAGAATAGTATGTCCAAAAAAATAAAGCTGAGTCTACTACTCAACGATCCAGCGTCCCATCTACTGAGCCGATGAAGACCCGTTCATCAACTGGAAATAAGAGAACTTG
The DNA here is from genome assembly GCF_029962835.1 of Magnolia sinica. Lineage (NCBI taxonomy): Eukaryota > Viridiplantae > Streptophyta > Magnoliopsida > Magnoliales > Magnoliaceae > Magnolia > Magnolia sinica. Next base: position 2,886,523 of record NC_080581.1, on the reverse strand, counting down.
TCCTCCTCCTCGAGACTCGCGTCGCCGGGCTCCTTATACTCTGTATCACCTGCATCTATGGGCGAGTTTGGTTAGTGTTTTAAAACACCGTCCCAGAGTGGGAGTGAGTGATTAACTCAGTGGGTGCTATTAATATTAAGTTGTAACAGACATCAATTATATTATGAACTTAATGAAAATCAATCATTTATAAATACCTAACTAATCTTATTAATGTATATGCATGATAGATGATATGATGCATGCCCTCACCACAACACTCCCTCGAGCGACTCCATCTAACGATCGCGTATGACTAACACTTTCTCAGAGCGACCCTGACTGCCGAGTCGCCAACCTAGCTAGTGCGATGCGATGATAATGTTAGCCAAGTTCTTAGTTAAGTCCATTCATTCAGCATGTTGAAGAAACTGATACACCCCACGCATCAATACCCTGAACTGGTTACGAGGCCAAGACCCCCAACGTGTGAGGCTAAGACTCCGCGATCCTTGATCCTGTCGGGTTTTCCATCCCCAACTTCAAGTACACGGGGAGTGCCAAAAAGAAGGGATCGCTCGCAGTCATTACGGGGAGACGCATCACCCCAGCGTAGGCCGACAGCTCGGACACCATGTCCAATTCCACTATGCCTGGTTCACGAGGAGGTGGATCGGTTTCAATTTGGTTATCGATCGGCTACAACGGTTATAGGGTGTTCCAGGTTCCATACATATGTGAGCAAACAGGGTTAACAAAACAAGGTTGGTCAGCCAGTAGACTAGACTGTATGAGTTCAGGCAAGTACGTGGCGAAACGACATCGGGTACGAGCGACCTATGTAATCTAATTACTGTCGCCCACACGTACTCGCTCAAATCCATGGGTTTAGCCTCAAGACGGTCCTACCAATGGGGCCGCCTTCGCTCTCCTCGTGTTCCTGACCAACCCAAGGGTTTGAGTGGTGATTCATAACATGCCAACTAACAAGGTTATCAACTAGCATAAACAACATCATATTCTCATACTCCTCAACATACTATTCAAAATCTCCTAGCAAGAGAAGCTAACAATATCATGAATAAAGGTGCATGTGTGTTGTGTGGGTTGGTGAGGAAGTTAAGCACTTCGTACATCTCATAGAGCCAATTTGCATAAGGATTAATAAGACATACATGCTATAGAGCAACATCATGTGAAGAAAATCAAACAAGATATAAACATGAGATCATCAATTTGTACCAAATCATGTGAGAGACAAGAACAACATCATATGAGGATATCAACATGACATACAATTCCATACAATTCCAAACAACCCAACAATTCCTGGGTTTTTCCCTAGATTCTCCAAATGCATCATCCAAACAAACAAAATCATTAGACTCATACTACAATTGGTGCTAGGCCACCTAAGGATAATAATCCGCACCTATGGATCGTTGAAGACTTTAGGAAACGATCTATGGTTGCCAAACTCGCGGGTCGATTCGTAGAGATCCTGAGCCAAATGACTTGCATGTTAGGATTACATGCATATCCTAGCTCAACACAAAAGATTGCAAAAAGATGGGTGCTTCCCTCCCCAATTGGTTGGAAATGGAGCTTGGAGTTGTGGATGTGGGAGAAAGGAAGGAGATTTGCTAAGGTTCCAAGTTTCCTTGGCTCCTCCACCAACAACACCCTCCTTCACTCTCTTCTTCCTCTCTTTCTTCTCCTTTTTAACCGATCAACGCATAAAATTAACTAAGTCTAATGCATGAAGTTGACTAAGCCTAACACATGCACATCAACTTGCATCAAATTGACCTTAGCTAGCATTAAATAACTCCCTCCCTCATGAAATTCATTGATCTAACATCAAATAAATAACCAGAGCTCATACGGATTAGGCCTTTAACGATACGAATGATTTCATGTGGTACTCGTTTAATTTTGTGACATTATCTATCATGACATTGAGCGAGGCAAGCATTGAACTTGATCAACGCAAACTAGGAATTGATTGAGGGAAGTGTGAAATTTTAGCGGGGCAATCTAGAAACTGAGCGAGGCAAGCATTAAAATTGAGCGGGGTAAACTAGAAATTAAGCGGGGCAAATTAGAAAATTGAGCGGGGCAAACTAGAAATTGAGCGGGGCAAACTAGAAAATTCAGCGGGGAAATCTGAAAATTTAGCGCGGCAAACTAGAAATTGAACGGGGCAAACTGGAAATTGAGCGGGAAAAACTATAAATTTAGCTATGCAAGCAAACATTAAATCGAGTAAGCGTAACATGATATCGAGCTGGGCAAATGATAAATCGAGCGAGCATAGCATGATATTGAGCTGGGCAAACGATATTTCAAGTGAGCATAGTATGATATTGAGCTGGGCAAGCATTAAATCGAGCGAGCGTAGCATGATATTGAGCGGGACAAACATTAAATCAAGTGAGCATAACATGATATTGAGCTGGGCAAATGATATTTCGAGCGAGCATAGCATGATATTGAGCTGGGCAAACATTCGATTGAGTGATCCTAACATGAAATTTATCGAGGCAAACACTAAATTGACCTTATCTACCATGATATTGAGCTGGGCAAACATTAAATTGAGCGATCCTAACATGAAATTTATTGAGGCAAACATTAAATTGACCTTATCTACTATGAAATTAAGCCGGACAAACATTAAATTGAGCGATCCTAGCATGAAATTTATCAAGGCAAACATTAAATTGATCTTATCTACCATGATATCGAGCTGGGCAAACATTAAATTAAGCGATCCTAGCATGAAATTTATCGAGGCAAATATTAGATTGACCTTATCTACCATGAAGTTAAGCTGGACAAACATTAAATTGAGCGATTTGAGCATGAAATTTATCGAGGCCAACATTAAATTTACCTTATCTACCATGAAATTAAGTTGGGCAAACATTAAATTGAGCGGTCCTAGCATGAAATTGAGCAGGGTAAACATGAAATTCAGCGAGCCTAGCATCAAATCGAGTGAGCCCTAACATGGAATTGAGTGAGCTTCAAATGGAATTGAGCGAGTTTCACATGGATTTGATCGATCAACGCATAAAATTAACTAAGCCTAACGCATGAAATTGATTAAGCCTAACACACAGAATTGATCGAACTTTGCATGCAATGCAATTGTATGAGCCTAGCGTTTTTTTTTAAAAGATCTGTACCTCCGACTACCGTAGTACCGGTCAAATGCAGGTTGAAGAGAGGTGCTTTGGAGTGAGGGAATATTTTGAACCTTTTCAAGGATTGCAGATGCAGCCTGTTCGTGGGATTTCACTTAACCCTAGCCAAGATGGAAAATGTCAAATGTAAAATGATGATATTTAGATGATTCACAGAAACTCCGGTCAAGAAAATGAGAAGAAAAACCTTTGCACGTCGGTTTTTTCATTGCAAGGGGGGTGAAAGACAGTTATTTTGAGAAGGAAGTTTTTTCCGTTAAGGGGAGTGAAAGCAACGGAGGGAAAATAACAGGAAAAGAGAAAATGAATTGGCTACTCCCCCTGCCACCAGCCAATGGTTGGTGGTCGGTGGTCTGTGGGCCCCTCCATGATGTATGTGTTTCATCCATTCGGTTCATCTATTTTTACAGTTCATTTTAGGGCTTGTTCCAAAAAAATGAGAGGGATATAAATCTCAGGTGGACCACACCATTGGAAAATAATATTGATTGGATATCGACAATTAAAATTCTCCAAAGGCCCAATGAACTTTTTATTTGACATCTAATTTGTTGATTAGGTCATACAGGCCCAGATGAAGGGAAAAACCAAAAATCAGCTTCATCCAAAACTTTTATGGCTCCCTAAAGGTTTCTAATGTTTGACGCTCATTCAACACTGTTTCCTGTAATGTGGTACACTTGAGATTTGGATAGACCTCGTTTTTGGTCTCAAAAAATATATGGACGGCATGGATGAAATACATACATCGTGGTGGGGTCCACAAACCACCGACCATCCGCCATTTGCTGGTGGTGGGGGAGTAGCCAATCTGTTTCCGTGAAAAGGAGGGGTATTTGCGGCCTGGAATTGGGTGTCCGCACGTGCAGGTCTAAGTTTGTATTGCTTCATAAAAACCGCTGGATAAAAGGTGGAGTCCACAGTCGTAAATTTTTCTAGATGATGATATGGTAGAGCCATCCCTAGGGAAGCTGATTGCATGTACACAGACATTCCTGTGCCTGGGCTGTGTGAGGCCCACAAAGACGTATGATGACAAATCCACTCCGTCCATCGGCTTTGCATGACCACTAAAGAACAGGAATCTAAAAATAGACAGATCCAAAACTCATGTGGGCCATACCATGCAAAACAGTGGGGAATCGAACGCCTAGGGCCGACAGAAGTTTTGTATATCAGGATGATACTTGTGCCTGCAATTTATCTGAGTGATAATAACCCTATGTGAACGGTTTGGATGATCAGCTCCTGCAAGGTTTCAACGGTGGACGTTTCCATTTCCATTGTTTCGTTGGGTGTGGACCACCCGAGTTTTGAATCTGCCTTATTTTTAAAATTATGTTCTATTGTGGTATTTCAAAACGGATGGACAGAATGGATTTGACTAAGACATTGCTGTGGACCCCACATAAGACAATCTGCTTCCACTCTAAAGTGCATGGGCAACTTGCTTGTTTCTCTTATTTCATTAATTACAAAGATAACGTAAATAAAATCTACAATGCTAATAAACTGTTTTACTTGTATTCTGACAACATTTATATTTGACTAATCTAATGTTTGATTTATTATATGTATAATAATAATAATAATAATATTTTTATGTTACTTTAATATTAAATCATCACTAAAATACACTGATATTATTATTTAGATTCGAGATTATTAGGGTCATGACACAAAAAAAATTTATATATAATAATTACAAAATTCTTTACTTGCCTTGTGAATATATTTGTTTTTAACAAACTATTCCTATGTTTGGTTTGAACGACCGTAACATTGCATGAATAGGTACGTAACTGCAACCTTGCACACGTAGGTACGGCTAATTAAACACCATGTGAATGAAACTTTAATGAGATCCATGCCATATCATCACAATTATTGGTTGTTTTTTATTTACCCCTTTCAAAAGGTAGCACTTCAGAATTGAATATGGACCTTTCACACACTACACTATCTCTACCAAGTTATCTAATGAGTGAGAGATAACCGTAGAAAATAGTTGGAGAATATGGTGTTTATATGCAATCCAATCCACTGATATGCAATCCAATAATGATATCTCACACACACACACACACACACTCTCTCTCTCTCTCTCTCTCTCTCTCTCTCTCTGATATAATTATTTCGATTCGAGATTTTTAGGGTTATGGTTAAATTTTTTTTTAATAATAATTACAAAATTCTTTATTTGTCTTGTGAATATATTTGCTTTTAACCAATTATTCCTATGTTTGGTTTGAACCACCGTGACATTGCATGAATAGGTACGTAACTGCAACCTCGCCCACGTACCCACTGCTAATTAAACGCCATGTGAATGAAGCTTTAATGACATCCATGATGTACTTACATAAATACGCTACATCATCACAATTGGTTGTTTTTTATTTTCATTTTCCAAAAGGTAAAACGATTGGGAATTGAATCTCGACCAATCACACACACTACATTATCTCTACCAACTTATCTAATGAATGAGAGGCAATCGATAGAAATTAGTTGGAGAACATGGTGTTTATATGCAATCCAATAATAATATCACACACCGATATTATTATTTGGATTTGAGATTTTTAGGGTTATGGCACAAAAATATATAATAATTACAAAATTCTTTACTTGTCTTGTGAATATATTTGCTTTTAACCAACTATTCCTATGTTTGGTTTGAACGACCGTGACATTGCATGAATAGATACGTAGCTGCAACCTTGCCCACGTACCTATTGCTAATTAAACACTAGGTGGATGACACTTTAATGAGATTCATGCTGTACTCACATAAATACACCACATCATCACAATTGGTTGTCTTTTATTTTCATTTTCTAAAAGGTAACACCATCGGGAATTGATTCTGGACCAGTCACACACACTACACTATCTCAACCAACTTATTTAATGAGTGAGAGATAATTGTAGAAAATAGTTGAAGAACAGGGTGTTTATATGCCATCAAATCCATTCATTTGGTCTGCCTCATCAAGATTAAAGGATTGCCCGAAATTTACAGCATTGAAAAACTAAGGTGAGCCATGCCATGAGAATTTAGTCATTTTTGTATAATATTAAACCGGGTCAATATTAAATCATGTTAGCAAGTTCCGTGGGTCCTACTATGATGTATGGGCTATATCCACACCATTTATCCATTTTTCGAGATCATTTTAGGGCATGGTCACAAAAATCGGTAGTAGATCTAAAGCTCAAGTGGGCCACACCACATAAATTAATGGGTATTGAAGGCCAACCATTATAAACTTCTTGATGGCTAGAGAAGTTTTGGATCAAGCTAATATTATGTTTTCCCTTCATCCATCCAAGTCCGTGTGACCTCATAAACAAGTTCGATAACAAATAAACATCACGGTGGGCCTTAGGAAGGTTTCAACGGTGGGTGTCATTGTCCCCACTGTTTTCCACGGTGTGGTCCATGTAAGCTTTGGATGTGCCTTATTTTTGGGCCCGCGCCATAAAATGACCTTGAAAAACAAATGGATGGTACATATATAATATATACATCACAATAGGGTCAACACAACACTAAAATCTTCGGATGTGTGTAATTTCTCCAAACAGTGTATTTTCTCGGGTGATGGGTTTTCGTTGCTTACGCGGGTCAATCCAAACATGTCATACAAAGGAATACGGTATCCTTTGAAACCAGGTATTCCAAGACAATTTCTGACTGTGGGTAATCACTGTGCTAAAGCAATTATATCCCGCTTAATTCCAATCAATCCCATGGGCGAAACAAGCCCTAAATAATTTCGCGAAGCTAGAGAAAGTAATACTTGCCAGTTTACCTATCGTCAGAGACTATAGAAAATGGTAGCACAAAATCTGCATAGTACAAGTCACATGATAGTGAGTCAATCTGGTACATGCATCGGATGGTCCTTACTTTGGCTATGGATGGTGCTCACACAAATATTAAAATATTTTATTAGTCTCTCTATTTAGAAGATGGCTTTCAAATCCAATCAGCAATATTAATGGCGTAGTTGGATTACCAATTATCACATAATGTAAATAACAAATTCAAAAGAGATAAAAGAATTTGTAATCATTATACTTCATCTTAAATTCTTAAAGAATAATTCAAATATATCTAATATTGAATACTTAAGTGAATCCTTTATCACCTATTGGATGAGGATAGCCCTACTATGCCTCTTGGGCCCACCATGATATATGTGCATTGTCTATGTTGTTCGGTCTGTTCTGTCAAACCTTTTGTAGCAAAAGAAGGCAGATACAAAACTCAAGTGAACCTACTTTAGGAAAATGTGGTGATTGAATGCCTGCCATTAAAAACTTAGTGGGGGCTACATAAGTTTTGGATGAAGCTGATATTTGTATTTTTCGTTCATCAATTTCTGTGTGACCTTGTGAATAGCTTAGATGTCAAATGAACATGATGGTGGGGTTCAGGAAATTTCAATGGTAGGCATTCAATTCTTAGTGTTTCCTGCGGTGTGGTCCATGTGAGCTTTGAGTTTGTCTCATTTTCGGGTTAATGCCCTAAAATGAGCTGAAAAAACAGATGGACGGCGTGGATAAATAACATTAATCATGTGGGCCCCAAACAGTCAGGTCACCCGACCCGGTGTCCAGCAATCCGCGTCGCGTCGTATTTAATATATATCTGCATGCGTCGTACCACAAGTACAGGATCTTTCGGCTTCAGCTGCAGATCAAAGGACTTTCCAGGATTACATACGAATAGTCACGGAAATGTCCAACCAACGGTCGACGTTCAATGGGAAAGAAGTATAGTCGATGGCCAGGATCATCTTGACCGTTGTGATTTTTGGGTGCATGGTCTATCCAGGGTAGGGCACAATAGATGCACGGTCCTGATATCAAGCACGTGCGCCACGCAGGCTGAAGTTGAGTGCTCGGTAACTGATTCAAGTATAAACATTTATAATAGGTGGGCCCCACCATCCACTGCAAAATGATACGTGTTTATGATGGAGTATCTGGTTTCTGGTTAGCTAGACCTGATAGTACGGTCTCGTGCCAAGCATCACATGTTGATGGAAGCGGATTGGGTGGTGAGTGGTGACCCCAACATCACGTGGCGTTGGGGGCTATGGGGCCCACTGTGATGCTTGTGCTTTATATCTGCACCGTCCATCTGCTTTGTCAGATTATTTTAAGGCATGAGCCCAAAAAAAAATGAAAAAGATCTGAAGCTTAGGTGGACCACACTATACAAATAGTGAGGATAATGACAACCATCGTTCAAACCTTTCTAAGGCCCACTATAATATTTATTTGCTATTTAACCTTTTGTTAAGCTCAAAGAGACCTAGATGAAGGGAAAACATAAATTTCAGCTTTCCCATGGGAAGTTTAATGGTGGGCATTCAAATACCTTTGTTTTCCAGATCCTTACCCTTTCTTCGGTGGGAGACTCTTAGGAGTTTCAACACCCGGTCAAGGGTTTGAGCATATGTAGGTGATGAAATCCTACTACAGTGTGAGTGTGTGGGCGTGTGTGAAAAAAAAATAAAATCAATGGTAAGATCCAGCCTATCCAAGACTTAAGTGGGCTACACAACTAAGACCGATGGAGATAAGACTTACACAATTGAAGCCTTCTTGGCACTCATTAATGGATTAGATATCATAAAAATATCATAATGAGCTTCAAAAATATTATAACAGTGGCGTTTCATTCCCTCTATTACTTTATAGTCTAGTCAAGTTTTGAATTGGTATTAGTTTTGGGCTCATGAGGTAAAATGATATGGTCTAAGTGATACTAGATTTCATATACATTTCCTGTTGGGCTAAGGAGATTTATGCTGGTAGTGAGTTTGAATTCTTTGCCAGGAACTTTTGCAAGGAAAAGTGCTTCGTGCTTCACAGGGCTAATGTGATATTCATCTGAAATATATATCTTTTATTATTTTTATCAACTCATGTTAGGATGTGGGTCTAATATTCAAATGCAAAATAATGACAATATTAAATATATAGATGGTTACCATTGAAATATTGTTAGGCCTGCTAAAGCTTTAGTTTTTACTTCATCTAATGGGAACAATTAATGAATGGATGACATCAGGTATGAAAGATGTGAATCGCTTCTTTGCCCCAGCTAGGATGGACTTGGTATGGGTAGGAGCTTTGTGAGGCCCACTACAGTGTATGTGTTTTATTCATGTTGTCCATCCATTTTTTCAGATTATTTTAGGGAATGGGCATAAGTATAAGGTAGATCGGCTCAAGTTAGCTGCAATACAGGAAAAAATGGAGATAATGATGTTTAACTTTGAAACCTTCTCATGCCCTTTGCAATGTTTTTTTACCATTGAGCTTATTGATAATGTTAGTGACTTGGATGAAGGGAAAACACAAATATCAACTTAATGCAAAACTTCTAAGGAAACCCGGAAGTTTTTAATGGTGGGTGTTCAATCCCCACTATGTGGTCCACTTGAGCCTTGGATCTATTTCATTTTTGAGTTCATGCCTTAAAATGATCTGTCAAAATAGATGGACATCGTGGATAAAATCCGTACATCATGGTGGACCCCACAAAGCCCCCTGCCTAGGGATGCAATTTACCTACACATATAAACATAATGATGGCTCTTGGGCCACTTGAATTTTAGACCCCAATTTTTAGGATCATGTCCTAAAATGAGAGAAAAAAATGATGGATTGCATTAACTCTACACCTACATTACAGTGGGTCCCACACCAAATTTAGCTTTGTTGCAGGTGTACCTGCAAAGCACTCCATTGGGGAGGCCGGTTACCGTGGGCCCCATGAAGGCTTCAATGGTGGGCATTTTCCACTGTTACTCATGACTCACTTGAATTTTGGATCCCCATTTTTAGTATCATGTCCTAAAATGAGATAGAGAAATTGATGGATTGCATTAACTTTACACATACATTATGGTGGGCCCCACACCATATTCATTTTTGTTGCATGTGTGCCGCCGGCAAAGGACTCCATTGGGCAGGTAGACTGCATCCTTCCCTGCTTGGACAGACTCGGTCTGGGCAGGGGTTCAGTGGGGCCCACTATTATGTATGTGTTTTATCCATGCCGTTAAATCATTTTGACAGATCATTTTTGCGAGACCAAAAAAGAGGCAGATCCAAAGCTCAAGTGGATCGTGCCCGAGCTCAACCCAATGTTGGGTCAGTTGGGTTGAACCTGCCCGACTTTTAGCCCTATTGGTAAGCCTTTTTCTTTCACTAATTACTCAATTAACATAAAGAAAAAGTATCATCATTACAATTTTATTACTACCAAACTAAACATGTAATTGCTGTCAAATGCAGATGCATTTAGGAGAGGTAACTAAATTGCCATGGAAAATCTTGAATCCTAACGATAATAAAACACATTTCATCATCACAATTTTACTACTAATAACCCAAACATAAGAATTAACAGTTAAGAGGGTCTTTGCTTTTCAATTCCCTCATATAAGTACATGTAAATAAATAATCATTAATTATCAATGTAATTCCTATGTCTTCTTCTATGTTGACAATGATCATTTACTTGTTTAACACTATGTAAATTTCATATGGGGTCTATTGTGGTACATGTGGCTTATCTACATTGTCCATCTATTTCCTGGGATGATTTTAGGACATTAATCCAAAATTGAGGTAGATCCAAAGCTCAAGTGGACTACACCACACGAAACAATGAGTTGAATGCCTACAGATAATAACCTTTTACGACTATGATTTCTAATTGTGTAGGTCACTTGAGCTTTGGATTTGTCTTATTTTTGGGCTCATGCCCTAAAATATTAAGGTAAAATGGATGGACAACATGGACGTCATGTATATCATGTTAGGCCCCACAAATTTAAATCAAAATTTTTAAGACCTAGTTTCAAGGTGAAAATATTACTAAATATTAAATGGACACAAATAATGATAATGAAATATTTATAACTATTTATTAGTATTTACTAAGGTTTCTGATAAGAAGCAACGACTACTTTATCAAAAGTGTCAATCGATCTTCTCGAAGAGATTATTGGCAACAAGAGCTAGGTAGAGTAATTTGTAATTACTATATCACTTTGCTAATTGGAAAAAATCCCTCCTTTCGGCAACAGTATTGCTGCTTTTTGAACCGTCTGGATTGCAGTACATTTTGGCTACCAAAAGAATCATCCCTTTTTAAATGGGAAAAAACCTAACAAAGGTATCCAGCCTTGCCCGAGAAAGTTCAGGACTTGCAGTAAAGGTACCTCTCCCTGGCTCCTGATCAAGCTAAGCTATTATACTCAGTGACAGGAGCTTCTGCACAAATGTCACATCATTGATATTAAAAGAGGCATTGAAGTGCCTGTAAAACCATTGTTCTTGGTACCATTTTCCAATGCCAATTGCTTAATGCTACTCACATGGGCTAGTGAATTAAGTTTACTAGGTGGGCCCACTTTCCCTCATGGCCCAAGTTGAATGCACCAGTTGTTTTAAGCTGTTGATTTCTCATAAGCATGCTATCTTGTTCATGACTTGATTGGCCTGATTTTGCCTATCAACAGCCAAATAGTTGAAGCATCCACCAACCAATAAGGTGATCATCCCAATTAAGAGATTGACACTGGAAAGGATGTGAGGTTGAGCACAGTCTTCCTCAGGGGGATAACTCTTCTGGATCCACGGAACTTCTCTGGACTCTTCACAGAAAAACCTCGAATCTACAGGTAGAAGAAAATAGAAATAATTCTAAGAAATTCAAAATAATTTGATTGATAACTAAAAGCAAGATTACACCCATTTAAACAAGGATACTAAGCCATGGAAGAAGTTTCGGAATCAAGCTACAATTAAAACTTACTATTTATAGACATCGTGATTCCTATTAGTGCGAATGGTTTTCGGCCAAAAATAATAAGTGTCCTATTTAGTTTCACTACACTGTTCTCCTAATTATTCTATACACTTTTCATGTTGGGCGTAATTCCTAAAGCCCAACAGGTGAAGAATTATATTTAAACTAAAACTTACTATAAATAGTAAAAACGAAATTAAAACATGAATTCGATCGTCGATTTGATGGTATTTCGCAAATTTGGTGTGGGCAACCTAGCATAGCAGAGTTGGGTGGCTAAAGTAGCTCATCCTACTCCAAAATCTTATATGGTACGTCTGATGGCCCATTCCGGTTTGCGAGATACGTCCGTTTTAAGTTTTGACGGTTCGGATCACTTCTGTAATCGGTCGGGCCTTTTCTGATCCATCTTGGCCATGAAAGTGTCCGTGACCCGCTCTACATCAAAGATATGGTATGAAAAATCATCCCATCTTAGTTATATAAGTTTTTAGTTGTAGGTGATCATCCTAATTAAGAGATATAATATGAAAAATCATCCCATCTTAGGTATATAAGTTTTTGGTTGTAGGTGATCATCATAATTAAGAGATATGGTATGAAAAACCATCCCATCTTAGTTATATGAGTTTTTGGTTATATGCCATTTAGGTCACCACATTGATGCAAGACTGAATAAGACTGAGTCGAGATGAGTTATATGAGTTTTGGTTATTTAGGGCCTATTTGGAATGTGTAATTAAATGGTATTGAATTGCAATAAGTGAAATTAACATTATTATTGCACAATGATTATAAGTTTAGAAATATTATGGTATTTTGATAATCCAATCTCACGATTGGGATCAAAAACTTCCTTTAGCAATTGTAATGTATTTGGTGGACTATAAAATTATATATAATCAATAAATCATATTTCACAACGATGTGGGGCACTTGTATATATATAGAACTTGATTGTAACGTGTAAATGAGGCATATGGATGGTTGTAGCGGATAAAACCTATGCATCAACATGGATCTCTCCTATGTAATAGATTTCAAAATCCACTAGAAATCCCATGATATTCTTGTACTAGGACTAGACGACATAATACCTGAATTAATGCAATCCTCTACATCTTTTTCAAATGTGAGATGAAATTTATATTGGACCAAATGGAATTTTATACCACGTAAATTCTAAGTTCCAAACAGGTGAGTTGCACCTTGAAACCACTACTTAAATCCATGGTCAGGCCTCCCTATTCTAAAGGAGTAACAACCTCAGGCTTAGAATAAGTTGATCAAATCAAATATCAAGAGTCATGGTTTGAGTTGTATCACTTCCATATATGATCAAGACCTCTGATTTGAGTTGTATCACTTCCATATGGAAACAATATGAGTCATCACATTGATATAGCATCAAGTCAAACTGAGTCAGGGTGAATTGTGCTGGTTTTGGTCCCTTGGTTTTGGTCCCTAGATGAGGACTCTAAAACCACCCGAAAAAATCCACTGGGAGGACACACTGTTTGAGAGGGCAGCTGATTGTGTCTTACTCCAGTCTGAATGATAATCAATCTAGAGAGGGGCTCTATGGGGCCACCACAATGTATGGGTTTTATCCATGCAGTTCATCTAAAAATTGATCATTTTAGAGCATGACAAAAAAAATGAGGTAGATCCAAAGCCCAAGTAGACCACACCAAAGGAAGCATAGGTGATAATGCCACCCACCACTGAAACCTTCCTAGTGGTCAATGTAATGTTTATTTACCATCCAAATTATTCATAAGGTCATATAGAGATGAATGAAGGGAAAACACACATATAAGCTTTATCCAAAGCTTAGGTAACTCTTAAGAAGTTTTTAATGGTGGACGTTGAATCCCCACCATGTGGTCTACTTAAGCATTGGATTTGCTTCATTTTTGAGTTCATATCATAAAATATTATGAAAACTTGAGTAGATGACACGGGCAAAACCCATATATTATAGTGAGCCCCACACAACCCTGCTTGGATATATAAACACGGCTGATTTTTGGGATATCCCATAATCTAAAGGTGACCTATCAAATAGATGGTGTTAATGTCCGACACACATCACAGTAGGGCCCACACAACTCGACCTCACGAGGAGTTCTCATGAGGTTGACCTCGTAGTACCACTTTCCACACACACACACACACACACACACACACACACACACACACATATATATATATATATATATATATATATTTATTTATTTGAATTGGAGCCGCATGAATTTCAGTCGTTTTGTCGAGATGGATTACCACAATGATACAAGACTGAGACGTGCTGAGTCGAGGCGAGCTAAACTAGCATTCGGAAATTGCCTGCTTAAATCCATGATTAGGATACACTATCTGAGAGGTTGTGCTTTTGTCATTAAGCATCTTTGAGGGCATGATCCATCCACCATGGCTCCAGAAGGCTAATAATCTGGACCATTGAATCGTGGGTCACTCCCTTACAGTGGCAAGGCAGGGATTGGTCATTGTCATCAATTGGTCGAAAATTCGTCAGATAAGAGTATAAGGAATGTAAGGATTTTATAGAGAGAGAGAGAGAGAGAGAGAGAGAGAACTGCATACAGGTACAAACAAGTGGGCCCATGGCCCTGTAATCAAAACCGGTCAATAAATTCTGACCGTAGATGGAAAATGACCCCAAAAAAAATCCAAAACAGGAAAGTTGCAATGACTGACATCAGGACCTTTGGAGAGATGAATGGAGATGCTAGATATTGAAAGGTTAAGATTGTCCTCTCAAGGTTTTTTTTTTTTTTTTTGAGGCATAGGCCATCAGGATGGGACAAAGATAGACCAGTGGTCTGGATTATTAGACCACGGACCCCATTTGCTAGAATTCAAAGGCTCCCAATATAATGAAATTGACTCACCATATGATACCACTGGTCTGTTAGGGCCCATGGTTCGGTAATCCAGACCGTTGATATGGGTGGGGCATTGTTGAATCCCAGAGATCAGTGGTAAGACTTCTTAATTTCTTCAGTTGATTGTGGATGGTTGTTGCATTTCCCTTATGAACCGTCCATCCATGGGCTGAAAAATGAAAAGATTTAGATGGTCCCATCACAGAGATTTCTAGAAGCGGTTGATTTGCAGCTAGGCAAAACAGACCAACCGTCAGGATCACCTAAAAATGGGCCTCATTGGTTACAATAATATAGCAGTGTTCTTAACAAAAACACTCCTCTCAATCCAAAAACACAGACGTGGGACACAAGGATGTGATCCGAACCGTTCATCAGGTGGACTCTACGGTGGATGGTCACACAGGTAAAAACCTCACACATCGGACAACATTAATCATCTGTTGAGAAGGGTTTTCACCTATATGGAATTGGGAGATGTGCATGCTTGCCTTTAGACCACAAAAAGTAGCCAGCAACAGTTATGACTGTGTGGTCAATCTGAATTGGGTGGGGCCCACTTGAAACTCATCAGAATATGACACGTGTATGATTCGAATAAGGGTAGCTACCACACTTGAATTCCATACATTCAAGGTTGGCTAGGTCATTGAATTTCAGAACAGCTCAAAGCCCTCCGTACTCTCCCAAATTAATTCGAGAGTTATTTGATGTACTCTGGAATAGAATGCACTTGATACACAGGCACTGCAGATCGTACCCCTGATAGACATTACCTCAAAATGACCCACAAAATTTCAGAACGCGCTGGCACCAAATCTTTAGCCCAAAATAATAACGGTTGAAAGAATCCTACCCTATGATCGATACGTGGACACTTGTTTGTTGAAATAGGACCGTCCAACAAATTCCAGCAATCTAATAGTTAGATAATCAAATAATATTAAATTTTGGTGATGGTAATTGGTAAATTTAGAATGGGACTAATAATCTGGAAATTTTAATTTGAATTAATTTTTCTCCGCGCATGCATTTTTGAATGACTGTTTATCATCCATCACGCTCTGCCAGAGTATTAAAGTTGTCCTCGTAATAATTCCAATCCCTTTATTCTTGTATCAGTTCAGAGGAAAGCGGATTGGTACTGTGTAACTCAGTAAAGTCGGTGGGCAGTGTACCTTATCCACGCCGTCCATCCGTTTTTCCAGCTCATTTTAGGCCATCATCCACAAATTGAAGTATATATAAATCTCAAATGGACCACACATTGAAGGAAACATGGGTATAAAGATTTTCACCGTTGAAATCTTCCTAGGGTTTCATCCAATCTGTTCACTCACTGTTTCTTGTGGTTTGATATTTTTATATGCTTCAATTTTGAGATCATGGCCTAAAATAATCTTTTAAAATGGATAGACCGTGTGGATAAGACATACATGATGGTGGGTCCCACAAAATTTACCCAACACGCTAGCGTAGTAAGCTACTGCTCAGTACGAAATCCGCTTCCAAGTTTGCAGAGTGCAACGGCTACAGAGGTGAATTTCAGCGCACGTTCCAATTTGGCAGACGTGTGAGATATCGGAGACACTCATTGGGAGGGCCCGATCATGAACATTTCATTCACTACAAATCAGGCCAATATACCCGTCCGAGTGCCACGCTCTCATGAGGAAAATGTACGGTGGTCCATCTAAAGGGAGGCCACTTCCCTCTAAATATCTCCTTCGAATCTCTCGCAACCATAAGCTCCATCGGGTCCACCGTGATGTATGGGTGTGTGTGTGTGTATACTCACCTGTGCACTTGCGCATGTGCGCACCTTCACACATGTGTTATGGGCGTCTTAATCCGAACTGTCCACGTGATGCAGAATCCCATGAAATGTCAAGGGATAAATTTTCACTCGATCTAAAATTATGGTGGGCTAAAGCAAAGAGAAATGCAAATCAAGTAAGGAAACTGTTTTCATTTTTCATGGCCCATAAAAGTTTTGAATTAAAGTAAAAATTGAGCCCAAGGGGTTTCATGAGGTGCTACTTCACGTGGACTATTCAGATTTTAGAGTCATATCATGTATGATGAGTTCTTAAAAAAGTTCACTCAAGTTCTTATACGTGGACTATTCAGATTTTAGAGTCATATCATGTATGATGAGTTCTTAAATATATATATATATATATATATATATAATCCCACCCCCACCCCCAAAACACACACACACATATTTATATATTTTGTTTCCCACCATCAATTCTACCTTAAGTTCATTTTAATATCTATCCTTGAAACTTTCATAAGCCCATTGTGATGTTAATTTTTCAATTAGTTTACTCATAAGGTGATTCCCGCTGGGCCATTAAGGGAACATAAACTTTTATGCCCAATTGAATATTGGTTGTTCAATCAATACTCTTTTTTGTTATGTAGCCTATTTTTATAGCCCCGGATCTATAACATTTTTTTAATCATCACTCTTTCTGATGATCAAGCTTCCTTAAGTTGTAATCTTATTTATTTTTTAAAATTATTATTATTTTTTCTAATAACTTGTTAGTACACTCCATTGTCAGTTCACACTTCACTGTTAGCCACCCCCACTAGGGACCGATACCAAGACCCAACGTTGTTTTTTTTTTTTTTTTCTAAAATTTTGTATGAGTTGGCCCTATACAGCCTAGGATTACAAGAAATTTCTAAAATATAAACATGAAAGTTGCATCAGCTGAGGATTACAAGAAATTTCTAAAATATAAGCATTATAGTTGCATCCAAGTTAATGCGTAGAGTATGATAAGTGTCAACTAGTAAATTGTGTAGATCTCTCACACATGTTACATTATTGCGCGTGTGAAGAGGCATTGCAACTCCCCTTGCCTCCTCTCTCTCCCAATCCAAACCGTTGAATCACAACTTATAGTCTCCAACGGATAGCTTTCAACATAGTAAGTAGGTGGACTGACATGGGTGTGTGCTAACAAACTTATAACCCAAAAAACAAAAGGAAACTCAGGAGCACTTTTGAAAAAAAGTTGGTGGACCATCAAACTCATCTAATAGCTTGGGCAAAATGGCTGTATTTATTCATTGAGTGGACCACACTTATATTTTAATTTCTATTTATCAATGGCTACACATCTTTTTATTTATAACTCCACTTGCCTCCTCAATTTCTCTATTGAGGAAGACCAATCAGCTCAATTGGACCACAATTTATACCTAACGATTAACTTCCAACCTATTAGCTATGTGTACCATCAAACCCGTCTAATAGCTCATGCAAAATTCAGCCATGTTCATTCATTGAGTGGACCACACTTATATTTTCCTATTTATCAACGGCTATTTGTGTGTATATATATATATCTCTCTCTCTCATACCGATCCACTTGATTTTTTTTTTTTTTTTAATAACACACGCACACACACCCCACACACTCACGCTAGTGGAATTTCACCGACATGTTACAGTAAGTGCATGTACTATCAAAATTCAGCCATATTCACTCATTGAGTGGATCACACACACACACATATCAATGGCTAGACATCAATTTATATGGTGTGGCCCACCTAATGGGTAGGTATGGCAAATTTTTGCATTAGGTGATCTTCATGAGAAGGTCAACCTATTGGAAGGATTGGATGTCACATGCACTATTAAAAGGATGAAATTTATTCATTGGGTGGACCTTTAACTTGTGTACAACCAAGTGCACTTAAACCCTTCTCCTCTCTATATATAGATACAACACTTCCATGCAGCATTTGCATACCCAAAAACAAACAAGCCATGGCCTATACTTTCTTTTCTCTCATGCTCTTGCTTTCAACCCTTTTCTCTTCTACCCTTGCACTAGAAATCCATCCACAGCTATGTCTAAAATGCAAGCCACATCCCAAACCACACTCCCCACCCAAGGGACCCACATCCCCACCCAGTCAACCGCCAGCTCCTGCTTCACCACCCAAACAACCGCCAGCTCCTGCTTCACCACCCAAACAACCGCCGGCTCCCGCTTCGCCACCCAATCAACCGACGGCTCCTGCTTCGCCACCCAACCAACCAACGGCTCCTGCTTCGCCACCCAATCAACCGACGGCTCCTGCTTCGCCACCCGATGAATCGTTAGTTCCCACTTCGCAACTGACCGGACCAAGCTCAGCGGACCCACCATCATGGGCTCCAGATTCAATGGGACCCACTTCGTCACCGACTCCATCTTCTCCACCCATTCCTCCACCAACTCCGTCTAAAATTCCACCTAAGGCTAAGCCACCGAAAGGCCATCACTTGAAGTTTCCGTGCCCTCCACCGCCGCCCAGAAAGATGAAAGGGTAGATCTGAGCCGTTGAGATGAACTGTAGCGTAGTTATCTTAAGTCCTTGAGTAGTACAAGTATCTGTTTCTATGTAGGATGTGCACATGCACGGTAGCGTCTTTGACGTATCTATGCATGTATATGCACATGTAGTTATGATATTATGTAGGTACGTGTATGCATAAGCGAACCTACGCTGTACGTAGTGTGGGTCCCTCAAAGCCGGCCTACTTACATCTTAGTGATATGGACGGCTTCTATCTCCTTTTTCAGTTATGCTTGGTAACTATCAGGAATTTGTGTGTCCCATTTTGTTTTGAACGTTCCATATGTGAGAGAACGAGAGAGAGAGAGAGAGAGAGAGAGAGAGAGAGAGAGAGAGAGAGGACACAAGTTGTGGTTTCTCATCTACCATACATGTGGCATGGCTTTACGGCAATCCAGGCCGTTCAAATCATGTGTCCCATTGCCACTGGAGCATAGCCAGAAATTCATACGAACCTAACTATTAGCCATCTGATTTCCGCTCGTCGAACTTGGACAACCACACATTTTATTTTTACTGTCCGTGTGATGGACATCATTTGGAGGGTCGGGATCTAACGCATGGATGGATGTGATGAGGTCAATCACTGTCTTCCGCAGGGATTATTACTCTGAATCAATGGAGCTCCTCTGGACTCCTACCGATCCACAAGGAAAAATAAAAATATTTCTAATAAATTCAAAAATAAATTGATACAAATGTATTTACAATCCTTTAAACATGAGCTCCTTAAAATTCATAACTTATTAATATTAAATTTATTATTTATAGACAATCATGATTTCTACTTAGACTTCATGGTTTTTCTGCCAAAAGTAATAAGTGTTAATAATGGTATTCTCATAAAATTTCTAAGCTCTTTTTATGTTGGGCACGGCTCCTTAGAGATCTAAAGATCAAGAGTCATGATTGAACTAAACCTTACTGTAAATAATAACAATGAAATTAAAAAAGATATTCGACTATTGATATAATAAAATCTTGCAAATTTTGTGGGCACGACCTGACATAGAAGGGTTGGGTGGCTAAAGTAGCGTCCCCTGCTCAAAATCATATATGGTCGGTTAAATAATTTAATTTAGTTTGACCGTCATGATCAGTTTTGTCTCGGATCAGGCCTTCTACGGTATATATTGGACATGAAAGTGTCAGTGACTGCTCTACATCGTAAAGGTTTCAAAATACCGCTCTGGACGGATGATGTGAAATATCATTCAAATTATCAGGGGGGAGGAATGTTTTCATGACACATCGTATTATTTTCCGTACCACACATTTGTTTTGGAATTTATGACCATTCCAACTGCAAGAAGAAACCATACGGATGTTTGAATTCCGAACATTGGTTAGGATGGTTGCGTTCATGTGGTTTCCGGGCACTGTTCCGTCTACCTCGGGCCATAGCATTTGGACGGTTTGGATCAAATTCATCTGCGCCATGTGTCATCATGTGTGCTGGATGGGACTCCATAAGTTAAAAAATGGGGGACTAACACCAAGTTTGACTTGTCTCACTCGTGTCGCACGTGTGTGAAATCAAACCCACTAAGTAGGCTGTCCACGATGTGTAGAATCCATGCACGTGTGTGAAATGCTCCAGTTGCATTGGGACATTTGGATCATCCAATCCATTGATCAAGACCGTTCATTAGGTTCAATGGACATTTCATGGGACACCATCCAAACATCAGTCTTATCTAGGGGTGCACACTGGTCGGTTCAGTCCGGTTCTGGGGTGAAATCGGAACTGAATAATCGGAACCGAACCGTTCGTAACAGTTCCATGATTTTGGGAACCGGAACCGGACCTTTAGTACCCTAAAACCGAACCGGACCGTGAAAAATGGTTCGGTTTCGAATCGGGTCCACGGTTCTGGCCTAAAGGTTGTTTTAATTCTGTTGTGTTCCCGCTGTCTGTAATTTAAAAGATCCTACACTGTAATGTATGTTTGTAACAAAAACATGCATGATTTTACCAAGAAGTGGACGATGGATGACTGGTCCATCTACATGGGCTGTCCTTCGATTGCTTGCATGTGTCAATAGGGGGACCAACCATCCAGTGGGACCAGCCAGGAAACAATCCTAGCCGTTTATTGTTGATTTGAAGGCCACTGGATCATCCCATCAATGTGCATCTTTTAAATGTTTGTCATTATGTCAGGGCCCATTATATGGAAAGTCATGATTAATGTAATTACATGTCATGTGTATTGTGGATAGATGGCTCTGGGCTCACAAGATCTTCCAACTCCACTACAACATCTCTCTTTATATTTCATCATTAATTGGGACATGGTTGTATGTTGAATGCGGATGGTTGGTTTGTACATCAGGTGGGACATGCTTGTTTATCGGTGTGGTGACTGGATCAACATGATGTTTTGGCTCTGGGATGAAAAAAATGTGGGGCCCACCTGATGGTAGTCACTAGGTTCGTTGTAGGACTATGAATTGATTGTTGCTTTGGGCAACCGTTCTTTTCTTTTCTACGCCAATGATCAGATCAGTTTGATTTTTGGGCCAGAACATAAGGAATATGCAGTCTACAGAACAAAATTAAAACAACCTAGGCTGCCGGTGATTGGGATGGCGAGAGAGAAAGAGAGAGGGAGAGAGATAGAGAGAGAGAGAGGGCAGAGGGAGGGCGGCAGTCGGTGAGAGGGCAGTGGTAGGGCGCTAAAGGAGGTTAATATATTTAGGGTTTTTTTTTTTTCTAACTAAAGTTCGGATCGATGGTTCGGATCCACAGTTCGGGTCACGGTTCGGATTTACGGTTCAGATCACGGTTCAATTTGGTTCTACAGGGCCCTAAACTGGAACCGATCCGTAACCAACGGTTCTGAAAATTTTGGAACCGGAACTGGACCGTTAGCAGCTTAGAATCGGACCAAACCGAATTGATCTAATGGTTTTGATCCGGTTACACGGTTCCACCAGTTCGATGTGCACCCCTAGTCTTATTTAACAAACATTAACCATTATCAATAGCTTTTAGTATGGACGATCAAGATCATTTACAAAAAGAAAAAAAAAAAAAGGTCCAATCGACAATCTTATCCATCTATTTTTTAGGGGCCATCATGGATTGGATTCCAAAGAATCACTTTTGTCAGGCAACCTTAACCATCCCATCCACCGTTCAAAAAAGGATGGCTATAGAAAGAAGGCCAAATCAAGGATGGGTGGATCGCTCGATCCTTTTGCAGATAATGAAATGTGTTCTTTATTTAATGGACGGTTCAGATCTATGGACCTCACCGTCCAACTGAACTGATGCAACCATGAGAATTACAACTTATGATGCTTTGAGAGAAGACTGGTGGATCATTTTTCAGATAATTAGGTGGGCCAAACATGCATACAGATGTAGCCCACCTGATGATTACACAGGCCTGATGTTTGGATACGGAGTCTAAGTTGTGGGATCACCTGAGGATGGGCGGATCTGATCTCACACACGTATGAGTTGCTTCCACGTGTGAAGTGAGTTTAAGGCGCATTTATCAATCTTTAAAAAGGTGAATCCGAGCTTTTCGCCAAACGTACCTACTTTTTTGGACTTGGCTTCGGTGGATCAGGGGTCCACTCAGATTGGTGGATCCCTGACTGTGGGGCCATCTTGATATATTTGTCTTATATCCACGCTGTCCATCCGTTTCACTAGATCATTTTATATCAAGATTCAAAAAATGCTGCAGATCCAAATCTTAAGTGGACCACACCACAGGAAACAGTGGTGATTGAACACCCAACATTAAAAACATTTTTAGCACCACCGGAATGTTTATTTTACATCCAACCCGTTGATAAGATCACAAAGACCTGGATGAAAGGGCCACACAAATATCAGCTTCATCCAAAACTTTTGTGGACCCCAAAAAGTTTTCAATGGTCAATCACCATTGTTTCCTGTGGTGTGGTCCACTTGAGACTTGGATCTGCTTCTGTTTTGACCTTTTATTCTAAAATGATCTGGAAAAAAGGATGGACAGCGTGGATTTAAAACACATACAGTCAGGGATCCACTTACTTTAGCGTCCTCAAAGCAGAGTGGATGAGCCCAGGAAACACCGACTTCTGTCAGTCCGTGAATGTTGGCGTATTTGTTTTATATCCATGCGGTTCATCTGTTTTACCGGATCATTTTAAAGAATGGGCCCAAAAACGAATCTGATCAAAATCTTAGGTGGACCACACCATTGAAAAAAGTGATGGTTGAATGGCCACCATTAAAAAGGTTTTGTATCAAGCTGAATATTTGTATTTTCCGTTCATCTAGGCCTCTGTGTCCTTATCAACAGGTTGGATGGAAAATAAACATTACAGTGGGGCCTATGAAGTTTTTAACGGTGGGGTTCAATCATCACTGTTTCCTGTGGTGTCTTCTACCTGAGAATTGGATCTGATTCATTTTTGGCTCATGCCTCAAAAATGAGCTGAAAGAATGGATGGACAGGCACAGATATACAACAAACACATCAAGGTGGGCCCCATCGTAGAGAAATCCATTCATACACCGGCAAAGCATGTCAGTTGATACACAGGCATAAGGAAATTGTACATTTGTCATGTAAGTAATTCCAACTAAACCATTTAAACTGTTACCCATGATTCAATGGACAGAGATCAAAACATTTTATATCCGATTGGAAAATATTTAAGGATGGTTCAATGAAAAATATCTTATGGTTTGAAATGATTAAACATCCATCTTCAATTTGCATCGGGTTTTTCAATTTGGAGAGTTAATACGAATAAATATATCACTCTTACAAGCTCTAAATTGCACGTGCAGCAGGTGGTATATTCTATCAGAGTATTAAATAACTTCCCTCTCGTGATCACACCTTTTATCTTTTCTGTCCTATTCCTCTCTCTATATATAAAAATAGAATCTCGAGAGCAAGTACTTACCTTGCGCAATGTGATCTCAATCATGGTCACTGGGTCCACATGTCTAACGGTCTTGATTACCTCTTGGTGCTCCAGTTTGTCTTTCCAACGATCTTGATTGCCTCTTGGTGTACTTTTTCCAATATCTCTTTTTAATATATTAGTACTCGTGATCACCTGATTTGTGAAAGGATACGAGTTAGCCCTTTCAAATTGGTTCCTTTTATTTTGTGACAGTAAAGTGAATTTATGTACTTGAGAACTTATTGCTTCGTCGACACTTTAAGTTTAATATATTTTTCAAAGGAATAAAAATACACATACAAATTAAAGAATGTAAAATGTTGCCAATTTCATTAATATTTTAAAATAATAATCATTATAATTGACAAGTTGCGAGACAACCAAATTAATAAATAAAAAAAGCAATGATAAATATCTAATATATCTATCGAAATAGATGATCAAGGCTGGTATGATAAGTTAAATTAGAACTTAGATGATCACATTTTTACGTTTTAAGGTTGTGGAAAAATTACTTTTACTCCGAAGGTACTGTAACAGAAATCCTTAGATATTAGCTATGTTAAGCTATGTTAGGCTAGGCTATGCTAATAAAAAACAAATGAAAGATAATTTAAAAGATAGGTTGATGTGTTTGGTGTAGGGCCTCTTGCTCTCATTCAATTGCTCATTTTATAGATTGTCGAGGCGGTGGAACCCTTGATAATCCTGGATCCTTCGAGCTCACATCATGGGATTTTCGGATAAGAAAATCTCCTTAATAGATTTGTAATCTTATAATCAGGTCTTTGAAAAGTTTGATGCTATTGGATCTTAGATTTTCACTATTATACAATACATAGATGCTCCCCGATAAGATCCTTGTTAGTTGAGGGAGTATCCTAACCCTTAGATCCATCACGACCACTCACTCAAGTGGTCTAATCTAGATCACTATGTTCATGACGGTAGGAGTGGGATTTGACATCTGATATTGATCTATTATTGAAGATGGGCTAGATCCATCATGTCAAGATTTTCCATTCTTTTAACTCTAATGGGACTACGACCATGAGATTAATTGGATCACTCCGTAGGGTGTTTCGTTGATCTCTCTGTCTCCTCCAATCTTCTTGATGAGTGCCTAGACTGTCCAATACTGATTCGTTATCGGTCAGATCATATTCTCTTTTGGACTCCGTTTGCATTTTCCCTTCTCTGATAGGGGCGCGACTTTGGACCCAACCAGGCTGATGTGTCCATTTCTCCTAACCTCGGTTGAGTTCGCTTGGATATTAGTTCGATCTTCGAAATCTTTTTGAATGTTAATGCCTTTCTGAATATTTATGGGGAGATTTTATATTGTGGAAGGGCTGTGAGAGACGGCCTCACCGAGAATATAATAGATAGATTTGTGATAGATTGGTTCTCTCGGTGAGTCTCTTATAGATGTTCTTGTAAAATTACCTTATAAATGAGCGCAATATGTTAACATTGGACTAACATATGTTAATATCTATATACGGTTTAATAATAACATAAAATCCACAGGATCTTGACTTGATGCATTTGACAAAATGAAAACCAAAGGCTTGTACAAATTAGAGAGTGTACCTTGCACCATTGAATTAGACGATGAAGAAGCTTGATGTTGATGAGTCATCGCTTTCAACGGTTTAGGTCTTCTCAACTTGGCACAACGACTAAGATCAATTAACTCTGATCTTCTCTCTCCTCAACTCTCTTTGATGCGTGAATGGAGATGGGAGATCAACTGCAAATGTTGAGTTGGAGAGAGGGACGAGCCTTGAATTTATAGATGATTTGGTTCCAATCCATCAAAGGAACCAAATAATTACATGAGTCTTTATCTTCTCCAAGTAAGCAAAATATTCAATGCCATTACATAATTCCAAGAGATGGAATGGGAAAAGTCACTCCTTAGAATGTGAAAAGTCATTCTTAGAATGTGGAGAGACAACCCTAAAATATGAAAAGGTGTGGAATATGAAAAATTATTTTTTAATACAAAGGTTGTGGTCATAAGTGGGTCACTCTCTTTATACATTCCAACACAATAAACATAACCACGTGACATGCACTCATTCGTTCTCCTAAAGGTGAGCATAAGGGTTTGTCCTTCACATTTATAATTGTCGAAGGAAGTGCACACGACAAAGAATAAGTTTCATGCCCGTTGTAGTCACGTGGTGGCCTTTGATTGTCTTATGTTGGGGTGCCAAAAATGAGTGTAAAATTTTCCAAAATATTTTCAAAGAAGAAGTCCTCTTGAATCACAGAGTACCTCTGATTTTTCGTTCAATTAGAGCTTAACTAAACGCCAATTGACTGATATATATAGGAATTTTATCATGAGCTCTCCTATACAAATAGTACACATGTATGAGATCCAATCCATTCAACAAGTGGGCCCCTCAAAATTACCCAGTTGGAAAGCTCTGAACAAGAGTTCAAATACACATGCAGCCCACCTAATGAGTTGGTCACTTGGGCTTGACTCAGTCTTGGCCCAAGGTGTGCTTATGGTAGGTCCCACCTTTTGAGTGGTCCAGATGCATCTGTGCGGCGAAGAAACCGTCAATCTCATGTTGACAAATAAATAAATAATATATATATATATATATATATATATATATATATATATATATATATATATATATAGAGAGAGAGAGAGAGAGAGAGAGAGAGAGAGAGAGAGAGAGAGAGAGAGAATCTTGAATATTTCTTGCCTTTGTTTTTCTTTACACTTGACCCTGCAGATGCTCTTTCAAGAGAGGATTTCTCAACGTGTTTCATGGAACGGAGCACCTTTAAGTAAAGAGGTGGTAGGTTGCTCCAATACATCTTGATGTATTGCTATTTTTTTACCGTGGGATTGTAGTCGTTGGATCTGAGGTCATATTGCAATGATCCACATGCTTTATATGATGGGCATTATAGTGGATGGATGAAATGCAAACGATCTTATTAGTAGATCCTGATGGTGACTGACAAAACCACGGTTAGCAGAGAGACTGTCCCGTACTCAAAAGAAAAATAGTTAAGTGATCAAACGGTTGAAATATTACAATCTGAGAGTGTTATTTTCATTGTCATCGATATAAGATGATACCCATTATATGAATGGCTTGTATTAATGAACTATGACTCTAAATCAATGATTAAAGTATTGTTGCAAACCACGCCATGATTGACTCCAACTTACCATCCCACAGGAAGACTTACTTGGGTCATGGATTGGACTTGTTAATGATGACGTGTCCAAATACATGGAAAAAGAAGGGACTTCTATAAATTACTGCCTAATTAATATTAAATATACCTTCTGCTACTTTTTTTTTTTCCTTTCCAAAAACGTAACCTTATTAAGTCAATTAGTATCATTCCACTCCCCCCCCCCTACCTTGTTTAACCCCGTAAGCTGTGAGAACAAATGGTTGGTGGCTCAAGTGTAACCTGTTGTGATGCTTATGCAAAATCCATTCTTATTATCATTTGCCTCACCTCATCTCAATCTTGGGTTGGGAATTCTCAACCCAAGCCCAACCCAAGCGGGCTCGATCGGGTTAGTTGGGTGAATACTGTAAGAACTCTGTTTAGTGGGCCTTACTGATCAACGGTCTGGATTGTCATTCAGTTGGACTGGATGATTGAGTAGACCAGTGTGCCCCACTTCAGGTGATGAGTTGCGCAGTTTATCTGCGTAGCTTTGCGTTCTGAGCCCGGAATGCTATAGATGTCTTATGCAGACAGCAATTTGTGTTAAACTAGGATGCTGCAATGTGGAGCGTGGGAGAGAGAGTTGTGATGAGTTTCAAACTCTCTCTCCATAAACTCTATATAAGAGAGTTGGGTCCCCGATCCTACACCATATAGCAGAAATTTGAGTCCCATCTACTGATTTGTAGAAAGGGTGTGAAGGAGAGGAAGATCCTAAGTTCTATCTGTATTATGGTATTCCATATAGAAGATCTGGTATTCTATTCTCAGCAATGGCGTCTCAGTTAGGTAAGCCATCCCGTCCCCTTAATCGTCATGTCCTGTGCACAAATAGATCCATGGGTATATTCCGCATATATGATAATTCCCACATATACATGATAATATTTTCATTATTACATTAGTCTAATTGTATTTCAATACACATCTTATTTTTTGTATTTACAGTTTTATTAATTATATATGTAGTTATTTATAGTAAAGAATTTCATTTTTTTTCTAAACAAACAAGCTAAAATATAGGACAACTATTTCTTTAAAAGTCATGTTGTGTAGCATGCGGTCTATTTGAGAGAGAAAAATCTGGCATATCATATTAGCTTGAGTCATCGGAAATGATGTGGACCAATGAGACCTAACAACATTGGAATTTCCTATGCCTTCAACAAAAACGATCTGCACTCAATTATAATTTATTAGTAACTTATATATTGATCGGGTTCGGGTTGGGTCAGGCAACCCAAGACCTCAACCCAAGCCCGACCCAAGTTTTATCGAGTTGGTGTTTGTATAGCCCAAGCCTGAGATCGGACTCGATACATCCTGTCTAAGCCCAACCCATTGTCGGGTCAGTCACGGGTCGGTTGGGTTGAACCAGCCCAACTTTCAGCCTTAGTTTTAAATTATGGTTATGGCATATAATTGTTGGAGTGAGTTTTAATATAATATTCACGATGGGCCTTGTAAAAATTAAGGATGAATGTCTCTATCTTTTGATGGGGTTTTCCTCCTCAGTTCAGAGGAGAGATACCGCAGCCGGTTGAAACTTGGAATGTTTCACCACGCTGCTCGACCAGTCAAGGGAGCCGCTCGACCAGTTGAGGGTCACTTGACTCAAAGTCCAGTGAGCTCAGTTTTCTGGCTTCGACCAGTGGAGTGAACAATGCTCAACCTGTCAAGGCCCTGGATCAACTAGTCGAGGGTTATGTAGATTTGTGCGAATTTTGTGCGAACTATGTAAATTGGATGCTGTTTCGCAGAGGTGCGAAAGGGAAGTTGCCTAAACTATAAATATGGGTCCCTAGGGCTTTTCTAGGGCATTGAGAAGGCTTTCTAAAACTATTGTATTAAAGGTTTTCATGATCAAGGTGAGAGAGAGAGAGAGTGAGAGAGAGAGAGCTTGTAGAAGGGAGTTTTCTCAGTCGACGTCTCAGCGCTTCTACATCCTCGTGATTGGTGAGATCTCTTCATTTTTTTTTATTATTCTCTTATTGTTTATCCACTCCTACGTGAGTGAATAAGGTTTGATCCAAGCGGTGTGTGCTTGTGATCGGTTGTAACGTTTTACTTCATAGTGAATTGTTGCTCTGGACTAGGTCCCGTGGTTTTTACCTCTTCGAAGATTTTCTACGTAAAAATCTCTTGTGTCATGTGGTTTATATTTTAATTTATTTCATTACTTTGTTATCCCATAATTCTCGTATTTTGGGAGGTGAGATCCTAAGGTTTTTGTACAATGCCCCCAACAAAGTGGTATCAGAGCGTCTAGGTTGGTTGAACGAAGTGGGATCGATTTTGAATTATGGAAGGTGGCTCATCAAGGATGATAAGCATCAATGGTTCTAACTGGACCATATGGAAGGCTAAGATGGAGGACTTGCTTTATTGCAAGGACTTGTATTCTCCAATTCAAGGCACATCAACAAAGTCAAAGGATATGTAAGATGATGATTGGAAGAAGTTGGACTGGAAGGCAGTGGGATTTATTAGACAATGGCTGGATGATTCCGTATTCCACCATGTGTCTACGAAGAGCTCAGCCATTAGACTATAGCTGAAACTACAAGGGTTATATGAAGGAAGACAGCCGGCAATAAAATTTTTCTGATAAGACGACTTGTGAATTTCAAGTTCAAAGATGGTGGTTCTGTGATTGAGCACATGAATGAAGTCAGCAATACATTGAACCAGCTTTCCACTATAAAGATGTTCCTGGACGATGAATTACAGGCTTTACTATTGCTTAGCTCATTGCCTAATAGTTAGGAACATTGGTGGTGTCTCTAAGTAACTCTACGCCAGACGGAAAGGTATCCATAGAACAGGTAACTAATTATCTCTTTAATGAGGAGAGAAGGAGAAAGTCTCAGGGGTCTACTCAGCAAGAGGCCATTGTGATACAAGAATGGGGGAGAGGAAAGAACAGAAAGGGCGGGAAGGCCCGAGATAAATCAAGAGGTAAGTCGAGTAACAGAAAGGATGTTGAATGCTAGAATTATGGCAAGAAAGGCCACTACAAGCATAAATGTCGTAATAAGAAAAACGACAAGAAAGGAAAATGAAAGGAAAAGGAAGATGAATCAGACTCCACTGCGGTCGCTTCAGATGGTGACGTTGTAGTTATTCTTTCAGTAGATCATGATGTTTGTCTCACGGCTACGAGTTAGGACACTGACTGGGTATTATACTCGGGAACCTCGTTTCATGCGACTCCACGCAGGGACTTCTTCACAAGCTACAAGTCAGCTGACTTTGGGACCGTGAAGATGGAAAATTCTACCATATCGAAAATCGTAGGGGTCAGTGATATTTGTGTGAAGACCGATTTGGGCTGTACATTGGTTCTCAGGATGTGAGGCATATCCCATACCTTCACCTCAACTTGATGTCGACGGGAAGGTTGGATGATGTTAGCTATGAAAGCCGATTTGTTGGTGGGTGCTGGAAGCTCATCAAAGGTTCGTTGATAGCAGCTAGAGGGAAGAAGTGTTGTACCCTATACAAGGCAAGTGTTAGTGTGTGCAAGGGTGGGTTGAACGCAGCGGAAGATTCAGCTATTGACATGTGGCACAGGTGTCTAGGCCACATGAGTGAAAAAAGACTTTAGCTACCAGTAAAGAAGCGGCTCTTTCTAGACATGACAGGTATACCTCTCAAAACCTGTATTGATTATTTATCAGGGAAATAACATAGAGTTTCATTTGTTAAATTTACTTCTCATGCACTACGTGAAAAATGAAAAAAATGATGGATTTAGAGACGGTTCTGGACCATCTCTAAAATTGCTTGGTTTAAAGACGCTTTAGAGACGGCCGTAAACCGTCTCTAAAATTTTAGACGGCCCCTGACCGTCCTTAATATTGTCTTAAAAATTTGAACCGTCCACAAATCATTTAAGACGGTCGTTGACCGTCTTATATGGGTCATTTGAGACGGTCGTTGGCCGTCCACATTAGAGACGGTCCTTGACCGTCTTATATGCGGTCATCTGAGACGGTCATTGGCCGTCTTTTACTTAAAATCTGAGACTGTCAAAGATCGTCTCTATTAGAGACGGTCCTTAGCCGTCTTACAATCCTGTAAAAGACCATCTCTATTAGAGACGGCCCTCGACCGTCTTTATTAGAGACTGTCAAGGACCGTCTCTATTAGAGACGGTCTTAAACCGTCTTATAGCCCTATCAAAGACCGTCTCTATTAGAGACTGTCAAAGACCGTTTCTATTAAAGATGGTCCTAATCCATCTCTAATGCTCAATTAAGCTGCTCAAAAAAATTATGAATTTTGAAAAAAAAATAGTTAAGAAGCTTAGAAAAATAATTAACAATGTTTACGAAAATTTTAAATTTTGAAAAAAAAAAAACTATCGATAATTTTGAAAAAAAAAAGATTTCAATAAAAAAAATGATATTATGAAAAAGAAAATTTAAAAAATTTAACACAATTGTGAAAATTTTGACATATTGAAAAAAATATATATTTAAAAAAAAAAGAAAATTAGATTTTGTATTTTGACAAGAAAAATTGAAAGGTTATATATAAAAAAAGTGAGATTAAAAAAATGATATTTAAAAAAAAAATAATTTAAGAAATTAAACAAAAATGTGAAAAAATTGACAAATTATTAAAAAAATATATTTTTAAAAAGAAAATTAGATTTTGTATTTTGACAAGAAAAATTGAAAAGTTAGATAACAAAAGGGAGATTTCAATAAAAAAATGATATTTTGAAAAAGAAAATTTTAAAAAATAAACAAAATTGTGAAAAGATTGTCAAATTGTAAAAAAAATATATTTTTTAAAAAGGAAAACTAGATTTTGTATTTTAACAAGAAAAATTGAAAAGTTATATAACAGTATTGTATATCATTGCCGCCCATACGTTTCTCCAACCCATTTTTTGGCGGGTATAAAAAATTGTGTAGATTTAAATCTTAAGTGGACCACACCATTGGAAAGAATGATAATATAGTACCTCGCCATTAAAAATTTTAAAGAGCCCATTGTAAGGTTTTAGTAATGTTTATTTGCAATCCAACTTGTTGATAGTGTAAAGAAGATATAGATGAAGGTAAACTACAAAGATCAAATTGATCCAAAACTTTTGTGGCCTTCAAAAGGTTTTTAATGGTTATTCGTCATATTATTTTGATTGGTATGGCTCACCTAAGATTATTTAGTTCTTATGATTTAAAATCACATCTTAAAATATGATGGAAAAATATATGGACGATGTCGATATACATAAAATATATCAAGGTGGGCCCTACATGGTTAGAGTAACACCCATGAAGGAGTTACCGAAAATAGTGTAATAGTACTATAAGGTCACCTCATGGGAACTTCCCGTACATCATCGTAGCCTATAGAGCTTTGACTCATGGACTGCTGGTGTTGGGGTCACTTGCCAAACCGCGTGCAAATCCTACACCTCCACTCTGTCCATCTATTTTGATAGATCATTTTAGGTTATGATGCCAAAAAGGAGGCAGATAGGAGACTTTGGTGGACCACACCACAAGAAACAGGGGTCACAGCTATAGTCATTTAGGTGGGGCCTATATAGTTTCACAATAATGTCCACCACAAAAATTCATCCATATAGATCATTTCAGGGCATGGGTCAAAGAATGAGGCAGATCAAAATCTCAAGTTGATCCACCACAAAAAAATAAAATAAAATAAAATGTAGGGATTGAACGCTTACTAATAAAAAATTTCAGAGGGCTACAAAAGTCTTGAATCAAGCTGATATTTGATTTTTCTCTTCATCCATGTCTTTTTTTTTTTTTTTTTTTAAAATACTTATTAACCGGTGATATCTCAAATAAGCATCATAGTGGCCCTAGGAAAGTCTCAATGGTGGGTGTCACTGTCCCCACTGTTTTCGATGGTGGGGCCACTTGAGATTTGGATCTGACTCATTCTTTTGATCATCCCATAAAATGATCTCTCCAAATGAATGGACGATGTTGATATAATACATACATCATGGTGGGGCACACAGATCTGACTCCTTTTTTGGATCAACTGTTAAAAAAATCCGTTAAAATGAATGGACGGAGTGGATAAATAACATACATCACGATGGGCCCCACAAGACTTAAAAACTAGGAGACAGATTGGCTACTCCCCCTGACACCAGCCCCGTGGCTGGTGGTCGGTGCTCCGTGGGGCCCACCATGATGTATGTGTTTCATCCATTTTTACAAATCATTTTAGTAATTTACAAAAAAATAATAATTATAGGGATATAAATCTTAGGTGGACCACACCATATGAAAAAAATAATGATTGGATATCCACTATTAAAATCCTCCTAAGGCCTAATGTACTGTTTATTTGACATCCAATTTGTTGATTAGGTCATAAATACCCAGATGAAGGGAAAAAATAAATATCAGCTTGATCCAAAACTTTTATGGCCCCCAGAACATTTTTAATGGTCAACGTTCATTAAACACTATTTCCTATAATGTGGTCCACTTGAGATTGAGATATAACTGATTTTTTCCATAGGAAACCGTGGGAATAATGTTTCCACCATTGAAACCTTTCTATGGCCCACGGTGATGCTTATTTGTCATCCAACCCGTTCGTAATATCACAAAGACATCGATGAAATGAAAACACAAATATCAGATTGATCTAAAACTTTTGTGGCCCCCATGAAATTTTCAATGGTAGATGTTCAATTCACACTCTTTCCAGTAGTGTGGTCCATTTGAGCTTTGGATATGCTTCATTTTTAGCCCACAATGATGTAAGTGTTTTATCCATACTGTCAATTCATTTTTTCAGATCATTTTAGTGGTTGAGCCCAAAATTAAAGCATATCCAAAGCTCAAGTGGACTATACCATAGGAAAAGTGGGAATAATGATTCTCACCGTTGAAATCTTCCCATGGCTTACAGTGATTTTTATTTGTCATCCAATTTGTTCAATAGATCACAAATACATGGATGAAGGGAAAATTAAAATATCAACTTGATCCAAAACTCCAGTGGCCTCTCAAAATTTGGAGATAATAAACATTCAGTTTATACTATTTCCTATGATGTGGTCCACTTAAGATTTTTATAGGCTTCATTTTAAAGCTTATGTAATAAAATTATATGTTAAAATGGATAGATGGAGTGGATAAAATGAATAAATCATAGTAGGCCCACATGATTTACTTAGTACGCTTGGAACAGATTGACTACTCTCCCTGACACCAGCCAATGGCCGGTGGTCAGTGCTTTGTGGCCCTACCATGATGTATGTATTTCATCCATGCCGTCCATATCTTTTTACAGATAATTTTACAATATGAGACCAAAAATGAAATTTATCCAAATCTCAAGTGGACCACATTATAGGAAACAGTGTTGAATGAGCGTCGACCATTAAAAACATTTCGATAGCCATAAAAGTTTTGGATCAAGCTGATTTTTGTTTTGTCCCTTCATTTGGTCCTATATGACCAAATCAATAGATTGGATGTCAAATAAACAGTACAGTGGGCCTTAGGAGGATTTTAATGGTGGATATCCAATCACTATTGTTCTCATGTGGTGTGGACCACCTGAGATTTATATCCCTCTAATTTTTGGCATAAAGCTCTAAAATCATCTTTAAAAATGGATGAACGGAGTGGATGAAACACATACATCATGGTAGGGCCCACAGAGCACCGTCCATGGTCCTGCCCAAAATTGGGCGCGCGCTCAAAACAAAGCCGCGCCCAATCTCCCCCCATTCTCTCACTCGCCGCCCTCCCTCTTCTTCTCTTTCTCTCTCACTCACCCCTGCCCCCTGCCGTGCGTCGCCCTTGAAAACCACCGCTCCATGTATTACATCTGATTCCTTTCATCTCTCTCGATCGAGGTAAGTATCTACGTCTCATTCCTTTCATCTCTCTCGATCGAGGTTAGAAATCGATTTCCGCTCTCATTTTTCTTCTCATTTCTTCCAGCCAAGGTCCGCCAGCCTCCTACCTAGCCCCTTTCAAAACCCCCATCTCCTTCCCATTTTCTTCCAAAACCTCAAACTCATCCCTGTCAAAACCCCCATCATCATCCGCACCTAGCCCCTTTGAAAACCCTAAACCCCTATAGATCGAATCCCATCGATTTTGCATATGAAACCTTTCAATCTGGCAATGCTCCCCTCCGACACCGTCGATCTTCGTCATCTTCTTTGTTTACCAATCGATCTACAAAGGTAAACCATATGGGCTTATGCAGTGCAAAAGCGATCTGCCGAGGAGAGATTGCGGTGCGTGTTTAAAAGATGCTATGGGTCGGATTCCTACGTGTTGTAATGGAAAACAAGGTGAGAGAGTTGTTGGACCAAGTTGCAATTTGAGGTATGAGACGTACAAGTTCTATGAGGACTTGGGCACAACACCGGCTCCTCCATTAACTAACACAGCTACCACTGTTAAGTTTTCATATATTCTTTTCTTGATTTTTGTCCGTCTTTTTGGTTAATCGAAGACACAGACAAAAGGCAAAGATTGTAGGCTTGATCTTATTGCTGGGTCAGAACATATTTAAGACTGTACTCACTTAATGGATGGCTTGCATGCAAGCTGTTTGTTCTGTGTTTTTAAAATGGACCGAGCAATGTTGACATGTTTGATGTTGAACTGAGTTTGCAAAAACATGAACTAGCTTTTTAAATTTTTCTAAGGACAGTAACAGGAGTGGATTAGGTGTTACTTGGGTAACACACCTTAGTGGTGTTACCCTTACCATGGAGCCCACTTTGATGATGTGTTGTATATCCACGCCGTCCATACATTTTTGCAGACCATTTAAGGATATTTTTTCTTATTTTTTTAGTTATAAAATGGTATGTATCTGGAATTATTAGCTGATGCTTCTTCCATGTGGATTTTTTGGAGTATATTTTTCCTTTAGTTTTTTCTTTTTAGTTTTATGATAGTTTGTTATATCAGTTCTTGATCTAGATTAGTTGATTTCATAGACACATTTACATCTGCTAGATTGAGTTCCTCACGTTTGTGACTTCTTTCTTTCACATACTTGATAACCCATGTTTGATGATCTATATGTTGGGACCACTTTGATTGATATGTATGTAAAATGTGGTTAGATTAAAGATGCACACATACTGTTCGATAAAATGCTTATGAGAGATGTTTCTGAGATAAATGTGGTTCGTTTAGAAGTGTTTTCTCTTCGGCCCTTGCCAATGTAGTTTTTTGGTTGGGCTGCAGCTCTTGTAATTTTTGTGTTTCCTCTTTCTTTGTCTTTTTTGTTGTTTGTTGTTTTTTTTTTCTTTCGGCTTTGCCATTTTTAATAAAGTTGGCATCTTTCAAAAAATAAATAAAATCCGTAATTCCTTCATTGGATTTTGTTGCATCAAACAACTCGCAATTGCCTCATGAAGGCATTATGATATTATATTCTAGTATTGTAAGGATTCATCCATTTCAATCATTTAATTCTTTCTCAAATTTGACTATTTTACGTATTGTTATAGAAACTAAAAAGGGGAGTGGTGGAGGCATATCCTTCTTAGAGGGCTCCGATTAAAATGAAGAACAAAAACTAGATGTAGTAGAAAAAACTGATGGTGAAGAACATGTTGATGGTGATAATGGATAGCCTGTTGAGGAAAATGTCGAAGTAGACTACTCGAATCTTACTGGGAGACAGAAGAAACTGTTTGAATTGACGATGAAGATGGCAACTCTCTTCCAACCCATAAAAATAGTAGTATCATTATGTGAAGTTAACATAACTTGTGTCATTTCCTTTTACCTTAAAATAGTAGTATCACTATGTGAAGTTTAATATGACTATTTCTTGCCATGGTTCTCTACTTGCAGAATGAGGCAAGAAACTTGCCTCCCTTATGTTCACAAATCATCTTTCTTCCTAGCTACAGTGATGTCAGCACGTTACCAGTTTAGGAGCTTGAAATATATTGCTAGGAGATCCATTGAAAAAGTGTATTGTTAGAAGATGATAATTAGCCATTTGCTAAATATTATCCCATGTCATTTTTCTTCAATGCATATGATGTAGGGGAACTGATATGAGCAGTCCACATGGCATACATGTTGGCCTGTTAGACCGTCTTGTAATTATACGGACAGAAACTTATGGTCCAGCTGACATGATACAGGTTCTTGCTCAATTACTTCTCTGTTTCTGTAAAAATGCATAATCTACTCTTTGTAAACTTGAATCATTTGATTTGGAGATAATTCTAGATCTTAGCTTCTTTTTCTTCCAGTATGGGATTGTATACCAGCTTGGCATTGCCAATAAAAGCACCAGTATTGCTGTCTATTTGTTGTCTTGGATCTATGTGGTTGTGGTTGTTGCTATTTATCTGGTAATCATGCATGCTCATGACAAGTACTCTACGAAGGAGCACATTTACTACCGGGTAGTTAAATTGTTCGTCATCTGCCTCACGACACTGGTGGTCATCATATTGCTGAGATTCACCAGGTGATGATGTGGTTACTTCAAACACACGGCTTTATGACAGTTTTTTCAAGCAGAGATGCTCCTTGGTGTTGCTGGCCAAATGGGTACTCAAAACTTCAATGTGGCTGATTTTCATTCTCTGGATTGCTCTGATTTTTCTCTATCCTAGGACTGATTTTTTTTTTCCTTTTATTTTTCTTTTTTAAGAAAGGAGAACTATCCTAGTTCACTATAGGAATCCTATTTATGTTGTCCTAATTTTGCATGTAACTGTAATAAAATATGATGTTTCTATTGTTGATGGAAAATACTCCACTAATCATAAACTGAACATTCTTTCTGTGGCCTTGTCTCCACTGAAAATGTAGGCTGTTCGCACTTGGTACTTTTCTCCAACAGTCACTTACAGAACAACCAATTCACTGGATCGGTTATCTTCCTGGCTAATCTCCCACTGTCTGAATTTTATGTCTGAATTTTATGTCTCAAACTCAAGTGTGTTCCTAGCAAGTCTTTAAACATGTTTTATTTTTGTGCTGCACACTGAAGCATTTGCTGATCATTGATTTGCACTGTGCAGCAGGCCTATTTGTGTAATGTCAGCTGTTCCATTTACTTTGGGTTGGCATCTGTAGAGTCTATATAGGGATTTGGGCTGCACAATGTAGTATGGGGTACATGGGGGTCATAAATTTTATTGTACAATATGTTCCATAGAACAAAGAAAAATGCACAGTTGAAGATATTTGACTCCAGTGCTTCATTGTAACAAATCTCTGTATACCTGAAATATTGAACCTGATTTTTTGATGAATATATCTGATTTGATTTAATTGGATCTGGACCCAGATTTTTTTGATGATACTGTTGCTCAAAGAGCTATCGAATTCATGTTGGGATGGTGAGTCATGGAAACCCTCACATTTATGATTAGTGTCAGATAACAACATGAGCATCTGCATCACTGTATGTGAGAAGACCTGCCCAAAGAGAGCATTGGCACAACATTGGTTTCTTTCATCATTTTACGTATAATTCAAAGAGCCTTTAGACAATGTACAATGGTATAGGAAAAAGTTGGTTTTGTTTGGTGATCTTTTGCTGCTGCTGCCATCTGACTGTATGTTTTTCAATGTAGATTTTAGCAGATGCAATGGGGCTTGGAAAGACTGTAATGACTATTGCATTAATACTTGGAAAACTAGTTAGGGAGAGTCCAGATGACCAACAAGTTGAAGAACAAAATCAGGATTTTGACAACAAGAAAACAAAGAATGGTCAGAAAGATCCTCAAACACAAAAGCCTGCCCACAGTTAAAGGAGGAACTCTTGTTGTCTGTCCAATGGCATTGTTAGGCCAGTAGAAGGTAAGATTTCGTTTCATTTCATAACATGTTTACTACTAATCCTGTAGTTAAAGTTGGCATTCTTTTAATGATGCAATTGAATGAAAAATTAAAATAGCACATTGTTGTCTGTCCAATGGCATTGTTAGGCCAGTGGAAGGTGAGATTTCATTTTTTCCAATTGTTGAACACACTTCAGTCAATAGCGCATCCAAACACAACCTTGTTGCCTGATTTTTTTATCATTTTAGCTGGTGGGTCTTAAATAAATTATAATAGCCATTAAAATGCCTGTTTTACAATGGTTACAGAATAATCTGGAAGACCTCTACAACCTTTTATGCTTCTTACATGTCGAGCCATGGTGCAATTGGGCTTGGTATGTGCATGAAACATTGGTTATATCTTGTGTGGGTATCTCTCCTTTTGAACTTTCTTTGATTTGTGGGTATCTCTCCTTTTGAACTTTCTTTGATTTGGTGAAAATCAATGTGACTTTAGGATGATGTGTGGGCTGTTTTCAATTGTTTTGGGATGAAAAACCAATGAAAATTGGGATGTTCTTAAGCAGTTTGATGCATATTGGTTGAAAAATGAAGTGTTGTGCAGATTTATTATAATTTTTTGTGGTTTAAATGATGGAATCTTGTGTGGGTGCTTTTGCATTTATCAATTCTTAAAATTTGTGGGATTACTTGATGTGAATCAATGGGAGTTTTTGATGATTAGTAGTTGCTTTTGGGTGTTCTTGGATTGAAACCAATGGAATTTGGGGCACTTTCAAGTTATTTGGACTTGGCATAATTAATGGAGTGTTGTACACATCATTTATGTTACATGTAAGCGAAGCTCATGTGGGTACTTTTGCATTTGGCAGTTTTTGAAGTTTATGTGATCATGTTATATTAATTGATGGGAATTTAGGATGATGGGTACTTGTTTTCGGGATTTTTTTTTTTTGGGACCAAAATAAAGGGAACTTGGGATGTTCTCAAGCAATTTGATGCATATGTATTGACCCAGATGTTCTTCATACTTGGATTATCTAAAAAATGGAGTGGTCATGTAGATACTTTTCTGTTTATTAGTTTTTGAAGTTTGTGTTTATTTGATGAAAATCAATGGGAGTTGAGGATGCCGGGTACTTGTTTTCAGGTGTTTTGATTGGAACTAAGGTAATAAAGGGACATGCTTTAAAATGATCCGATGCACATTGATTGATTTTAATGTTTTTCAGATTTTAATGATTGTATTTATATGCATGTGGTGTCCTCAGGTCTTACATGAACTAATTTATATGCATGTGGTGTCAGCGAATCTTACATGAACTAATATGACGCCCCAACTAGATTATGTGGAGCAAGAAAGAAGTTAGTTTTCTTCCTTTTACCATTGTTCTTTGATTGTTAATCCATGCAACGATTATTTTTTTATGCCATAGGTCTTGACACTTGCTATTTTTCTTAGAATTTATTAGTTTAATAACCTAGCTATGTAAACTATTAGACTTCGTTTCATAAGCATAAATATGAATCACCTTCTTTCTTCTTTCTGCTAGGTGGCATCAAATCTAGATGTTGTAATAGATGTGTATGATTTCCTCCATTTGCTAAGCACCATTTCTAATGAAAAAGAAGTAAGCAATGAATGTCTAGGTGCAGATGCTGATGAAAAAGAAGTAAGCAATGAAGCAGGCCGTTCAATCTGATCAATCTACTCCCTGGGGAGGTTGGAAATCAAATGATATGTACAACAATTCAGGTATGGTTTGCACCAATTCAAAAGACTGTACATTAAAGGGTACAATTAGCCTAGCATACAAGTTGAGATGTTTCCATGTATGCTGATAGTTGCTTTGTTTCTTCAGGATACATTCCGTGGAAGGGTGTGTGAGTGTCCGTTGGTTCAGG
This sequence comes from Magnolia sinica, assembly GCF_029962835.1. NCBI lineage: Eukaryota > Viridiplantae > Streptophyta > Magnoliopsida > Magnoliales > Magnoliaceae > Magnolia > Magnolia sinica. Next base: position 2,845,366 of record NC_080581.1, on the reverse strand, counting down.
AAGTGGAGTTTAAGGGAGATGTTTATAGCAGTTGTCAAGATAAACCTCTCTCTCGCTCTCTAGGGTATATCCTATCTCTGTATCTCACACACACTTTCTTATAAAAGAAAGTGAGTTTTTAGGTTGTAGAAGGGTGTCCTATTTCATGGGATTGCTACTTACTAGTTTTACTTCTTTTCCATTACTCTTACCACTATGTTATGTGCAGGTACCTATGGTCTCCTATACATTTGTTGTATATGATTACTTGGAACTGAATGTGCAAGCCTTCATTACTAGCTATAGTTGCTAGATCCATCTATATGATGGATGAATGAAATGGTTTATTTGAATGTAAAACTGTCATGATATGTTCGTGTGATGTCTGGACAGTCTCTGTAGGTATTTCACACCTTTTTATCATACTTATCTGCAAAATGCACTTATCCACAATGCCTTCAAATTGATTTTGATATATTCTTTGGTGACATCAAGATCTTATATATGTGGCTTTTATCATTTATGCAAAACACGCTTATATATAGTGTTTTCAAATTGATTTTGAAACCCAACATTGTTTCAAGAAGAACCTTCATTTTGTTTCATGAACAGAGGATGGACAAGTGATGAGCTTTTTTGTTGTATTAGAAAGAAAATTTGTTAGGAGATGTCTGAGTGAGGCACATGGCATAATTGTGAGTCCATTTCTCCATATGTCACATTGGTTATATATGAAAAGATCATCAACTATCTACCCTGTTTCAATATAGAAAAAAAGAAGCAGTATTTGGTCTAGCTGGATGTATCTGACTAATAAATTGAACCTTACTGATAAATTGAAAATTTTTTATTTAGTAAATGTTTTCTTGATTTTTTTCTTATTCCTTATATTGTTTCCCAGTTATATTTGTGTTGGTTTCAGAGTATAGGTAGCAATAGAAAGTGTTGGTCGATTGTGGCTTATAGACAAAGGGATGAGTAACCAACAATACGAATATGAGAGGCCTTCTCCAGGTATCCAGATGCTTTTAGATATAATTATGTTGTTTTTAAATGTATTAACTCGAAATTAATAGAGTAGACCCGAATGTGCGTCGGAGCTATCTGGATGTTGAGCGGGGGTCCCTAGAAGGTGGGAACCGCTGTTATGACCATGATGAAGCTGTCCATTTCCTATGGACAACATTGGAGTGGCTTGACCATTTGGACAGGCCATGTTTATGTATTTAATACAAATTGATCGAGCAGACCCCGGATGTGCGTCGGAGCTATCCGGATGTTGAGCGGGGGTCCCTGGAAGGTGGGAACCGCTGTTATGACCATGATGAAGTTGTCCATTTTCTATGGACAGCATTGGAGTGGCCTGACCATTTGGATAGGCTATGTTTATGTATTAACTCGAAATTGATGGAGCAGACCCGGATGTGCGTCGGAGCTATCCGGAAGAGCAGGGTTCCCTGGAAAGAGGGAATCGCTATTATGACCATGATGAAGCTGTCCATTTTTTATGGACAGTATTGGAAGGGCCTGACAATTTGTGTCGGATGGCCGTGTTTATATCTGTATTTGCAGGGACCATACCTTTAACCTAAACCAAAACCTATGACCTAAAACCTTAACCTATAACCTAAACCTCAACCTTAACCTAAACCTAAACCTAAACCTAAACCTATAGCCTAAACTCAAATCCCTAAACCTTAACCTATAACCTAACCTAAACCTATACTTATAACCTAAAACTATTCCCAAATCCCAAAACCTATAACCTAAACCTAAGCTTTCCCTAAACCTATAAGCTAAACTCAATTCCCTAAAGATAAACCTACACCTAATCTTTATCTCAACTCCTTAACCTAAATCTAAACATAAACTTGAAAACTCAAACTTAAACCCAATCCCGAACCTGAACCCGATTTCCTAAACCTAAACCATAACCCATTCTCAAATCCAAAAACCTATAACCTAAACCTAAACCAAAACCAAAACCAAAACTTATAACCTAAACCCGAACTCATTCTCAAATCCCAAAACCTATAACTTAAACCAAAACCAAAACCTATAACCTAAACCCGAACCCATTCTCAAATCCCAAAACCTATAACCTAAACATAAACCTTAACCTAAACTTATAACCTATAACCAAAACCTATAACCTAAACCCGAACCCATTCTTAAATCCCAAAACCTATAACCTAAACCTATAACCTATAACATAAATCAAAACCTAAACCTAAACCTAAAACCTAAACCTATAACCTATAACCTAAATCAAAACCACATTGCCCTAAACCTTAACCTAAACCTATAACCTATAACCTAAATCAAAACCAAAACCAAACCTAAACCTAAACCTAAACCTATAACCTAATGTGTTCTCAATTCCCTAAACCTAAACCTACACCTAATCCTAATCTAAACTCCCTTACCTAAACCTAAACCTAAACTTGATAACCCAAACCTAAACCCGATCCTGAACCCAAACCCGATTTCCTAAACCTAAACCTTTACCTATTCTCAATTTCCCTAAACCTATAGCTTATAACCTAAACCGAAACCAAAACCTATACCTTAACCTAAACCTAAACCTAAACCTATAACCTATAACCTAAACATAAACTTAAAACCTAAATGTATTCTCAAATCCTTAAACCTAAATCTAAACCTTAACCTAAACCTATAACCTATAGCCTTAACCTAAACCTGTAACCTATAGTCTTAACCTAAACCTAAAACCTAAATGTATTCTCAAATCCCTAAACCTAAACCTACACCTAATCCTAATCTAAACTCCTTAACCTAAACCTAAACCTAAACTTGATAACCCAAACCTAAACCCGATCCTGAACCCAAACCCGATTTCCTAAACCTAAACCTTAACCTATTCTCAATTTCCCTAAACCTATTGCTTATAACCAAAACCGAAACCAAAACCTATACCTTAACCTAAACCTATAACCTATAACCTAAACATAAACCTAAAACCTAAATGTATTCTCAAATCCTTAAACCTAAATCTAAACCTTAACCTAAACCTTAACCTAAACCTATAACCTATAGCCTTAACCTAAACCTGTAACCTATATCCTTAACCTAAATCTAAAACCTAAATGTATTCTCAAATCCCTAAACCTAAACCTACACCTAATCCTAATTTCAACTCCCTCACCTAAACCTAAACCTAAACTTGAAAACCAAAACCTAAACCCGATCCCAAACCTGAACCCGATTTCCTAAACCTAAACCTTAACCTATTCTCAATTCCCTAAACCAATTGCTTATAACCTAAACCGAAAGCTAAACTTATACCTTAACCTAAACCTATAACCTATAACCTAAACATAACCTAAAACCTAAATGTATTCTCAAATCCCTAAACCTAAACATACACCTAATCCTAATCTCGACTCCCTAACCTAAACCTAAACCTAAACTAGAAAACTCAAACCTAAACCTGATCCCGAACCCGAACTCGATTTCCTAAACCTAAACCTTAACCTATTCTCAATTCCCTAAACCTATAGCTTATAACCTAAACTTAAACCTAAACCTTAACCTAAACCTTAACCTAAACCTATAACCTATAGCATAAACCTAAACCTAAACCTGTAACCTATAACCTAAACCTAAACCTAAAACCTATATGTATTCTCAAATCCTTAAACCTAAACCTAAACCTATAACCTATAGCCTTAACCTAAACCTATAACATATAACTTAAACATAAACCTAAAACCTAAATGTATTCTCAAATCTCTAAACCTAAACTTACACCTAATCCTAATCTCAACTCCCTAACCTAAACCTAAACCTAAACTTGAAAACCAAAACTTAAACCCGATCCTGAACCCGAACCCGATTTCCTAAACCTAAACCTTAACCTATTCTCAATTCCTTAAACCAATTGCTTATAACATAAACCGAAACCTAAACTTATACTTTAACCTAAACCTATAACCTATAACCTAAACATAAACCTAAAACCTAAATGTATTCTCAAATCCCTAAACCTAAACCTACACCTAATCCTAATCCCAACTCCCTAACCTAAACCTAAACCTAAACTTGAAAACTCAAACCTAAACCCGAACCCGAACCTGATTTCCTAAACCTAAATCTTAACCTATTCTCAATTCCCTAAACCTATAGCTTATAACATAAACTTAAACCTAAACCGTAACCTAAACCTATAACCTATAGCATAAACCTAAACCTAAACCTAAACCTGTAACCTATAACTTAAACCTAAACCCAAAACTTAAATGTATTCTTAAATCCTTAAACCTAAATCTAAACCTTAACCTAAACCTTAACCTAAGCCTATAATCTATAGCCTTAACCTAAACCTGTAACCTATAACCTAAATATAAACCTAAAACCTAAATGTATTCTCAAATCCCTAAACCTAAACCTACACCTAATCCTAATCTCAACTCCCTAACCTAAACCTAAACCTAAACTTGAAAACTCAAACCTAAACCCGAACCCGAATCCGAACCTGATTTCCTAAACCTAAATCTTAACCTATTCTCAATTCCCTAAACCTATAGCTTATAACCTAAACTTAAACCTAAACCGTAACCTAAACCTATAACCTATAGCATAAACCTAAACCTAAACCTAAACCTGTAACCTATAACCTAAACCTAAACCCAAAACTTAAATGTATTCTCAAATCCTTAAACCTAAATCTAAACCTTAACCTAAACCTTAACCTAAGCCTATAATCTATAGCCTTAACCTAAACCTGTAACCTATAACCTAAATATAAACCTAAAACCTAAATGTATTCTCAAATCCCTAAACCTAAACCTACACCTAATCCTAATCTCAACTCCCTAACCTAAACCTAAACCTAAACTTGAAAACTCAAACCTAAACCCGATCCCGAACCCGAACCCGATTTCCTCAACCTAAACCTTAACCTATTCTCAATTCCCTAAACCCATTGCTTATAACCTAAACCGAAACCTAAACCTATACCTTAACCTAAACCTATAACCTAAACATAAACCTATAACCTAAATGTATTCTCAAATCCCTAAACCTTAACCTACACCTAATCCTAATCTCAACTCCCTAACCTAAACCTAAACCTAAAATTGAAAACTCAAACCTAAACCCGATCCCGAACCCGAACCCGATTTCCTAAACCTAAACCTTAATGTATTCTCAAATCCCTAAACCTAAACCTATACCTAATCCTAATCTCAACTCCCTAACCTAAACTTAAACCTAAACTTGAAAACCAAAACCTAAACCCGATCCCGAACCCGAACCCGATTTCCTAAACCTAAACCTTAACCTATTCTCAATTTCCTAAACCTAAACCTAGCACCTAAATGTATTCTCGAATCCCTAAACCTAAACCTACACCTAATCCTAATCTTAACTCCCTAACCTAAACCTAAACCTAAACCCGATCTCGAACCCGTACCCGATTTCCTAAACCTTAACCTATTCTCAATTCCCTAAACTTTTATCTTGTAACCTAAACCTAAGCCTAAAGCTATACCTAAACCTGTAACCTATAACTTAAACCTAAACCTAAAACCTATTGCTTATAAGCTAAACCTAAACCTAAACCTAAACATTAACCTAAACCTAAATGTATTCTCAAATCCCTAAGCCTAAACCTACACCTAATCCTAATCTCAACTCTCTAATCCAAACATAAACCCGATCCCGAACCCGAACTCGATTTCCTAAACCTAAACGTTAACCTATAACCTAACATAAACCTAAACCTATTACCTGCACTTATAACCTAAACATAAGCCTAAAACGTAAACCTAAACCTAAAATCGAAATGTATTTTCAAATCCTTGAACCTAAACCTACACCTAATCCTAATCTCAACTCCTTAACCTAAACTTAAACTTAAACTTGATAACCCAAACCTAAACCCGATCCCGAACTCGGACCCGATTTCCTAAACCTAAACCTTAACCTTAACCTATTCTTAATTCCCTAAAGCTATAACCTATATACTATAACCTATAACTAAAACCTACCTTAACCTAAACCTTAACCTAAACCTATAACCTATAACCTAAAACCTAATCCTGAACCTAAACCTAAAACCTAAAACCTAAACCTGAACCTAAACCTAAACCTATTTTAATGATGCTTTCTTTTTTGGAAGAAGTTTATGCAATTTTTCATGATTCTGAATTATAATGTTTTGTTGGTTTAATATTTTTTCTTTCAGGTGAAAGACACAAAAAGAAAATTGTTCCTGATTTTTTTTCTTTTTTTAGTTATGATGTTAAACTTGTATGTATTTATGTGTGGATGAATGTAATGTGGATAAGATTGCTTGTGTTTGGATGAATGTAATTTATGTAGTTTGGGTTTAGATGGATGTAGTTTATGTTTGGATGAATGTAGTTTATGTTGGATTTACGTAGTTCAGGTTTACATGAATGTGAATGTGAATATGATGAAATATATTATATAACAGGTGTATATCAGGAAGAATATGATGATGTAACAGGTGTATATTGATCCTCTTATAAAGGACGGTCTGTGGTCGTCCTTTAAAGGGCTATAAGAGACGGACCATGACAGTTAAAAAGGACGGTCTATGGCCGTCCTTTAAAGGCTCATCAGAGACGGTCTATAACAGTCTTTTTTAAGGACGGTCGATGGCCGTCCTTTAAAGGCTCATAAGAGACTGTCCGAGCCGTCTTTTTTAAGGACGGTTCACGACCGTCCTTTTTTAAGACGGTCCATGACCGCCCTTTTTTTCGTCAATAAAAATGACGGTTTTCGACCGTCCTTTAAGTAATACGACACGTCAAAATTTGACGGCCCTTGCGACGGTCCATGACTGTCCTTTTTGGTCATTTGAGACGGTTTTGGACTGTCCTTTTTTCGTAGTTTTGGCGTAGTGATGTTAATAAAGTGCATGCATTAGATTTGATTTATTCTAATGTTTGTGGTCCTATGAGGACAAAAACTTTGGGTGGGGCATTGTATTTTGTCACATTTATAGATGATGCATCTAGGAGGGTTTGAGTTTATGCTTTGAAATCCAAGGATGAGGTCTTTGGTGTGTTTAAATTGTTTCATGCTATGGTCGAGAGAGAGACAGGTAGATCATTAAAGTGCATCCGCACTGATAATAGTGGTGAATACATTAGTGACTTCCATGAGTATTGTAAGTCCCTGGGTATATGGCATGAACAGATGGTTCCTAAGACCCCTCAACATAATAGTGTGGTTGAGTAAATGAATCGCACCATTATAAAGATAATCAGATGCATGTTATTCCATGCGAAGTTCCCCAAGATGTATTGGGGAGAAGCAATGTACACAGCAGTGTATTTGATAAACAAGTCTTCATCAGCCCCGTTGAATGGAGAAGTACCTGAGAAGGTGTGGACTGGACAAGATTCATCGTATAGTCATCTCAGGGTGTTTGAATGCAGGGCATGTTCACGTACCAAATGACGAGAGGTCCAAGCTCGATATGAAGATCAGACAACGTGTGTTCTTGGGGTATGATGATGAAAAGTTCGGTTATAGATTGTGGGATTTAAATGAGAAGAAGCTCGTCAGGAGTAGAGATGTAATTTTCTTTGAAGACCAATGTATTGAAGACATTTGTAAGCCATAAAAGACGCAGCCTAGCTTAGGAGAGTTAGAGGATATGAATCCGGTTATTCCTCCCATGGTGCCTGATGATGGGGGAGTACAGCAAGGTGTAGAGGACGAGGGAGTTCCTACAGAAGATGGACCAGGGGAGCAGCCCTCACTTGATCCACCTGTTGAGCCACAGGTAAGGAGGCCATCTAGGGACAAACAGCAATCCAAGAGGTACTCACCGCATGAGTACATTATGATCACTGATGGGAGAGAGCCAGAAAATTATTCTGAGGCCCTTGCCGACAAGCATAAGGGGGAGTGGTTGAAAACTATGCAAGAGGAGATGAAATCATTGCATAAGAACCACACCTATGATATGGTGAAACTATCTAAGGAAAAGAAAGCTCTAAGCAACAAGTGGATGTTTAGAAAGAAGATTGAGTAGAAGAATTCATAAACGAGGTTCAAGGCCAGACTTGTAGTGAAAGGGTTTGGTCAGTGGAAAATTATAGACTTCGAGGAGATATTCTTATCAGTGGTGAAGATGACATCCATACGGGTGTTGCTTGGGTTGGCGGCTAGCATGGATCTAGAGATAGAGAACTTAGATGTTAAAACTCCTTTTCTCTATGGTGACCTGGAAGAAGAGATCTACATGCACCAACCAGAGTGGTTTGAAGTCAAAGGCAAAGAGCATATGGTGTGTAAGTTGAGGAAGAGCTTGTATGGGCTAAAACAAGCTCTACGGCAATGGTACAAGAAGTTCGACTCATTCATGTTAAAGCATGGATATGATAGAACAGAGTTGGACCACTGTGTGTTCACGCGCAAGTTCTCAGATGGTGATTTCTTAGTTCTGCTGTTGTACATTGATGACATGCTCATCATGGGAAAGACATCAAGAAGATTGATAGGCCGAAACAGGAGTTGGGCAAGTCGTTCGTGATGAAAGACTTGGGCCCAACTAAGCCGATCCCAGGAATGGAGATAACCCGTAACAGAAATAGCAGGAAGCTTTGGCTGTCACAAGAGCGGTATATTGAGAAAGTTGTAAAGCGGTTTAATATGAATGCAGCGAAGCAGTCAGTACTTCACTGGATGGTCACTTCAGATTGAGTGACTAGCAGTGTCCAAAGATGAAGGTAGAGGTGGATGAGATAAGGAAGATACCCTACGCATCAACAGTAAAAAGTTTGATGTCTGTTATGGTGTGCATGCGCCCAAACATAGCATATGCGGTTGGTATCGTCAGCCGATACCTTACCAATCCTGGTAAAAAACATTGGGCAGCGGTGAAATGCATATTGCGGTATCTAACAGGCTCATCCAGGTTGAGCCTATGCTATGGTAACGAAAAACCTATGTTAGAGGGCTACACAGATGCAGATATATATGGTAGGTGACATAGATTCCAGGAAGTCTACATCGAGGTTCATGTTCACGTTTGTAGGGGGAACGATCTCTTGGCAGAGCATGTTACAGAAGGTCGTAACATTGTTGACGACAGAGGCTGAGTACATTGTGGTCACAGAGGCATGTAAAAAAATGCTTTAGATGAAGAGGTTCCTACGGGAACTTAGCCTGAAGCAGGAGTAGTACGTGGTTTATTGTGATAATCAAAGTGCTATACACTTGAACAAGAATCCAAGTCAGCATTCCAATTTGAAGCACATAGACATTCGGTATCACTGGATCAGGGATACTTTGGAGCAAAATGTGTTACAGCTTAGAAGGTCCACACGGACGACAATGTGCCATACATGATGACCAAGGCATTGCTCAAGGGCAAGTTTGAGGTTTATAGAAACTTGACTAACTTGAAAAAGGCGAATTCCTCTTGAGTCAGAAAATGGAAGATTTGATGGGGTTTTCTTCCTCAGTGTAGAGGAGAGATAGTGCAGCCGGTTGAAAATCGGAGTGTTTCACTGTGCTGCTCGACCAGTCGAGTGGACTACTCGACCAGTCGAGGGAGCCGCTTGACCAGTCGAGGATCACTTGACTCAAAGTCCAGTGAGCTCAGCTTTCTGGCCTCGACCAGTCGAGGGTATGGCTCGACCAGTCGAGTGAACAGTGCTCGATCAGTCGAGTCCTTGGCTTGACTAGTCGAGGGTTACGCAGATTTGCACGGATTTTATGAAGACTGCGTAAATTGGAGGCGGTTTCGCAGATGTGTGAAAAGAAAGTTGCCTAAACTATAAATAAGGGTCTCAGGGCTTTTCTAGGGCATTGAGAAGGCTTTCTAAAGCTATTGTATTAAGGGTTTTCACGACCAAGGTGTGAGAGAGAGAGAGAGAGAGAGAGAGAGAGAGAGAGAGAGCTTGTGAAAGGGAGTTTTCTCAGTCGACGTCTCAGTGCTTCTACGTCCTTGTGATTGGTGAGATTTCTTCATTTTTTATTATTCTCTTATTGTTTATCCACTCCTGTGTGAGTGAAGAAGGTTTAATTCAAGCGGTGTGTGCTTGTGATCGGTTGTAACGTTTTACTTCATAGTGAATTGTTGCTCTGGACTAGGTCCTGTGGTTTTTACCTCTTTGAGGGTTTTCCACGGAAAAATATCTTTTGTCGTGTGATTTATGCTTTGATTTATTTCATTGCTTTATTATCTCATAATTCTCATGTTTTGGAAGTGAGATCGTAAGGTTTTTGTGCAACGCCCCCAACATCTTTGAACTATTTTCTTTGGTGTGGTCCATTTGAATTATAAGTAAGCCTAATATTTTGTCATTGGTTATGAAGTTGAATTGTACATTAATGGTTGGATTGAATTTCACATGCACTTCATGGGGGCCAACTTATTAAGAGGATTGGATGTAGGTCGGAAATTATCCACTAAGTGGACCTTAGACGGTGGCATGATTAATTAGACTTGAAAATCTGGACCCCTGCTATTACTTTGATGTGCCCATCGTGATGTTAATTTAAGACCTACTCCAACCATTAAATATGTAATCTCACATTAGGCTTATAAACAAAAAAATGATGATGTTATGTTATTCAACGGGCCACACCAAAGGAAACAATTGTAAGAGATGCGTCCACCCTTGATTTTTATAGGCACGATTATGATGATGGTATGAAATCTACTCCAACTATTATATGCTGCACCATAATTCACGCCTACGGCTTAAAATTCAGGATCATTTGTGAATTATGTGAGCCATACTAAGAGAGAATTTGGAGGGTGAGCATTGCTTTATACACTGTTTCCAATCGAGTAGCCCACTTGAATCTTAGATGGGCCGGGCGGCTAGTTTTTGAGACTAGGCCTACAATGGGGTGACACACCTACTAGTAAGGGTGGATTTCAACCTAACTTAGCCGTTAAAAAAGATAAGACAAGGCAGTTAAATGATAGTATTTAAGTTAATGAGGTAGTTTTTTAAAAACCATTTTAGAAAAGGTACTAGTGTGATCCTATGATCTATATTACGATAGAGTACTTTTACTTTTTTTGGTGTCATTCCTTTTCCTTGCTACATGGATCTCAACCGCCTTAATAGAGGAATGATTGAAAATATGGAAGAGGAGCTTTATAAAGATCGTATCACGATTCGTATTAAAGGAAGACAAGTTTAACTGTGGCCGTTTCTAAATCTAACTCAATTGACAGTTGGATCTAGATTCAACCCACTGGACTCCAAATGAGTGACAGACCTGAATACAAGTTAGACCTAATATTAGGGGTGTACACGAACCGAGTTACCTCGGTTAGCTCGCTCGACTTAACTTGAAAAAGTTTAAATTGACTCGGTTTGAAGCTGAGTTCGAGCCGAGTCGAGCTGATCTTTTGAGCTCGAGCTTGCTTGAGCTTGACTCGACTTGGATCTAACCCCAACTCGAATTGAACTTGGATCGAACTATTTCGGTGACTCGGTTACTTTGATATTGATGTTGGTCACAAAGTGTTTGATGAAATGACTCAACGAAGTGTCGGCTACTGGCAATGAAGGTATGTATATGAAACAAATACTATTTTTCCTTGATTTTGATGTAACTTATAACGTGTTAGATGAAATACTTGTAAACAACTACTGCTGTTTTACATATGGCGAGAAATTGAATGTGCATTGCATGTGTTTGTGAAAATAATGCGGAGCCTTGATTTTGGCTTGAACTCGGCTTGAACTGGCCCGAGCTGCTGACCGAACCGAACCAAACCAGGCTGGTTAGCCAGGCTTGAGGACCGAGCCGAGTCGAGCTGAGGCCACCTCAACTCCGTTGGACTTAGTGTACACCCCTACCTAATATGCTTGCCAGCAATGATGTGGTGGCTGAAACTTGGACTAACTTGTGTGACCTCACTCTTGGGTCAAATCATTTTAGGGCATGGGGCCTATCTTGATGTATTTGTTGTATATCCACGCCGGAAATCTGTTTTGCCAGATTAGTATAGGGCATGGCCCAAAAAATGAATCAGATCCAAATTTGACATGGACCACACCTCCATTAAAAACATCTCAGCGCTGGCATCCAACCTGTTGATATGGCCACACAGACCTAGATGAATGGAAAACACAAACATCTACTTGATGCAAAACCTTTTTAATGGTGGCATTCAATCACCACTATTTCCTCTGGTATGGTCCACCTAAAATTTGGATCTGCTTCATTTTTTGGTTCATGCCCTAAAATGAGCTGAAAGAATGGATGTACGGTGCGGATATACAACAAACACATCAAGGTGGCCCCCACGGTTACAGCCTCACCGAAGTCGTGTTTCCCTTTTTTTTTTAAAAAAAATAAAAATTTAAAGAAAGAAAGAGGAATGCTTTCGTACTCTGACAAAGCATATGAGTCGATGCGCAGGCATAACGAAATTGTACACTTATCAGATAAGTAATTCCAATTAAACCATTCAAAGTACATGGACCAAAACATTGTATGGTTGATTGGTAAATATTGAAAGATGGTCCAATGAAAAATATCTTATGGTTTGAAATTATCAAGCGTCCATCTTCGAATATAAGGTTAGTATTTCTTAGACAATATAGTTTTGGGACCATCGCCCATTTGCATTGAGTTTTTTCAATTTGGACAGCTAATATGAATAAATATATCACTCTTACAAGGTCTATAGACACGTCCATCGGGTGCTGTATTTTATCAGAGTATTAAATAACTTACCTTTTATGATCACACCTTTAATCCTTTCTGTCCACTTCCTCTCTCCATCTTGAGATCAAGTACTTACATTGGGCCACGTGATCTTTGCTTCACTCGATCCTCTCTAGTGTGCTCACGCTTGAAGATGGTCGGTCATGATCACAGGGCCCACATATCTAACGGTCTTGATTGCCTCTTGGTGCACCTTCTCCCAATTTCTATTTCTAATGTGCAAGTTCTTAGGATGGAATACTATACATTTTTGAGTAAGGAAACTCCTGGTGTTTGCATGTGGGCCACACCATATGATGGACGGTTTTTATGGTTAGTTTATATGATCTTTTGATTCCTTTTTCCTCAAATCTAGCATTAAGATTATCCAATCAACATTGATGGTGGGGACGGTTGAAACTCAACCACGTACGGCTTGATGCACGTCTCTCCTCAGTATATATTTTCTTAAGGAAGAAGTCTCGTTGAATTACAAAGTAGCTAGCTTTGATTTCCATCCTTCAATCAGAGCTAGAATAAAGGCCTTTACCCTGATATTGAGGGATTTTGTCATGGGCTCTCATGCACAGACATGGCACACATGTATGAGATCCAATCCATTCAACAAGTGGGCCCCACAAAAAACACCCAGGATGTCTTGCCATGTATGACAAAATTGCCCAGTTGGAAAGCTATGAACAAGGATCCAAGTTCAAATACACATGCAGGCTGCAGCCCACCTAATGAGTTGGCTTAACTGATACTTGGGACAGGGTATGCTTATGGTAGGGCCCACCTATTGAATGGTCCAGATGCATCTGTGCCGTGAAGAACCCATCAATCTCACATTGACAATTGTACGTATGTAGATTTTTGTAATAGAGAGAGAATCTTGAAGTTTTCTTGCCTGTGTATTTCTTTATATTTGACTTTGACTATGGATATGATCGTTGGATAGAAGCTTGCTCAATGTGTTTCATGGAACCGAGCACCTTTACGTAAAAACGCGGTAGGTTGCTCCAATCCATCTTGATGTATTTCTATTTCTTACAACCAGATTGTAGTCGTTGGATCTGAGGTCATATTGCAATGATCCACACGCTTTATGTGATGGACCTCATAGTGGATGGGTGAGATGTGAAAGATCTTTATTACTTGATTATAACAGTGACTCACAAAACCACAGTTAACGGAGACCACCCATATTCAAAGGAAAATGAGTTGAGTGATCAAATGGTGAAATATTTTAATATGAGAGTTGTTTTTTTTGTTATCACCCATCTAAGATGAAGCGCACCATATGAATGGCTTGGATCAATGGATTATGAACCTAAATCAATGATTAATGGTATTGTTGCAAACCTTTCTGATACATGACTACTACCTTCCCTACTGCAAGAAGACTTACGTGGGTCATGGAGTTTGACTTGTTAATGCTGGCACTACTGAATACATGTAATTCAGGGGAACAAGAAGGAAAAAAAAAAAGATTTTTACAAATAGCTACCTAATTAATATCAAATTTACATTCTACTATATATATATATATATATATATATATATATTTGGTTTTTAAAAAGCTACTTCATTAATTCAATTACTCTCATTCCGCTGCCTTTCTTTTATCTTTCTTAATGTTCAGTTTGGTAGGTCACACCAAATAATGGTCAATGGCTCAAGTAGGCCCCACTGTGATGCTTATGTAACATCCACCCTTACCACCAAGTGCGTCACCACATTTTAGACCTAAGTCCCAAAATTCAACTCCATTTGTGATTCTAGTGAATCGTGATTGGAAATAGTGTACAAAGCAATGCTAACCTTCTAAATTATTTCTTTGGTGTGGCCTTGCATGAATCATTGATGGAACTGACTTTTAGGCCCTAGGCCTAAATTATGGTGTGGCATCTAATGGTTGGAGTGGATTTCATATAATAATCATGATGGGCCCTGTAAAAATTAAGGGTAGACATCTCTCTAAACTATATTCTTTGGTTTGGCCCACCTGCCTAATATTTTGTTCTTGGCCACAAAGTTGGACGGTGTGTATAATGGTCAAAGTGGATTTCACATGCACATCACGGTAAGCCCTGCTAAAAATCAAGTGGTTGCCATGACGAAGGGGTTAGAAAACCAAAGACTTGCCACTCGTAAGTCCAACCAATTTGAACATAGGTTATAATCCACCCAGCGGATAATTTCTTACTTGTTAAAAGCATAGGACATCTAACACAAGGTTGGATAGATTGATCCCATCATGGGGAACACTTGGTGTAAAACTCAACCTTATCTACTTATCCAGTGGACCACACATGTACTTTCCTATTTATCAATGGTTACAATTTATTTTCTATTGTGAAACTTACTTGATGAGTAGATAGGGTTGATTTTTTGCATTACATGATCCTCATGGTGGGGCCGACCTATTAAGAGGATTGGATGTCATAAACACTTAACAGGTTGGAAGTTTTCCACTAAGTGCAGCTTAAATGGTTAGACTTACTTAAAAGACATTTAAAAAGGACTCCACTCTTACTCTGACGGGCCCAACGAGATGTTAATTTCATATCCACTCCGACCATTAAATAAGTAATCCCACATTAGGCCTACAAATAAAAAAAACAAGATGACTTGTGATTTAAGTAGGCTACACCAATGGAAATCGTTGTGAAAAAGATGTCCACCCTTGATTTTTATAAGGATGCTCATGTTGTAATAGATATCTTAAATTGAACTCTCGATCCCATCGATATTTTCTAGATTTTTTTCAGTTGGTTGCTGAACTAATTGGGTACCTTTTTGGTGCCATCGAAAATTTTTGAAAAATCATGTTTCGTCTCTGGATAGTTAAAATGTTAGTTCAATGCCATCTAGGGATTAATTTCGATGTCATCAATGAGTGTTCGATGCCATCGACAAATTTTGTATAGATTTTCACAGAACTGTGAATTTTCGGGATTTGCTTGCTAGTTTGATTGTGCTTCCTCTAAAGGCTAGATATTGGAGTGTAATCGGAATTGGGAGTATATAATGGGATTCTAGGGTTTCTAAATCGTATAAGGGCTTCAAATGGTGTATTAAGGGTGAGATTCGAGGTTGTTCGAATTGGATAAGCTCTTTACTTTGTAATTTCTTCTTTCATAGTGATCATTTGTCGCTTTGTGCCGTGATTTTTTTTCGAAAGAGTTTTTCCATGTTAAATCATTGTATTCTCTTTGTATTTGCTTAGTGCTATTGGATTGCTATCCTAGATTCATCTGTATGCTTTTACGATCCCCGAATAAATCATGATGATCATACGAAATCTAATTCAAGAGAAACAATTTGGAGTGTGAGAGTTTCTTTTTACAATGTTTCCAATCACTTGGCCCACTTGAATCATGAATTGGGCATATTTTTGGGACTGGGCATACAATAGAGCTACACACCTAGTGGTCTCTGGGTGGTTTTCACATAAGCATCACAGTGGGGCTGACTCAAGCTACATACCATTTGCTCACATGGTGAATCCAATGGAGATGTACTTAAGAAAATAACAGGGTGGGGTTGATAATACTTAAATTAGTGAGGAAGCTTTTTGAAAAGGTATCAGAATGTAAATTTGATATTAATTAGGTAGTTGTTTATAAAATTTCTAAGAAAAAATAATAATTATCCAACAATGATTTTTACTAGACTTGTTAAAATATAAATTTCAATTTTGAATTCTTGTTTGGAAAGTAGAAATTTCAAATCGTTCCTGGAAGCATTACCTAGGTTTGAAAGTCTACCTTGTCTTAGCTATTATGATAATACAAGTCTTCACAAGAACTTGTATCCTCACAATTCAAAATTGAAATTTTATATTTAGATAGTTGTTTATAAACAACTACCTACTACCTATTATTTAGGTAGTTCATAAAATTTCTAATAAAAAATAATAATTATCCAACGTTGACTTTCACTAGAACTGTTAAAATATAAATTTGAATTTTAAATACTTGTTTGGAAAGTAAGTAGAAATCTAGTATCATTCTTGTAATGCTTACCTAGGTCTGAAATTCTATCTTGTCTTTGTTATTTTGATAATACAAGTTGTATCATCAGAATTCAAAATTAAAAGTTATATTTAAATAGGTAGTTGTTTATAAAATTTCTAAGAAAAAAAGTAATAATTATCCAACAATGACTTTTATGAAAACTGTAAGAATATAAAATTCAATTCTGAATTCACATCAGACCTTATATGCTGGCCAGCAATGATGCAGTGGGTGAAAGACTCGGTGACTAGTCGGACCCTAAGCTTGAATCACATCATGTTAGGGCATGGGCTAAAAAATGAATGAGACCAATCTTGATGTATTTGTTCTATAATCATACCGTTCATCTGTTTTGATAGATTATTTTAGGACATGAGTCAAAAAAATAAATCAGATTGGTGGACCACACCACAAGAAATAGTGGTGATTGAACCCCACCATTAAGAATATCATAGGGCCCATTGTAATGTTTATTTACCATCCAACCTGTTGATAAGGCCACACAGACTTAGATGAATGAAAAACACAAATATCAGCTTGATGCAAAACTTTTTTAATGGTGGGCATTCAGTCACCACTTTTTTCAGTGGTGTGGTCCACCTGAGATTTGGATCTTTTTTATTTTTGGGTTCATGCCCTAAAAATGAGCTGAAAGAATGGATATACAGTGTGGATATACAACAAACACGTCAAGGTGGCCCCCACAGTAGTTACAGCTTCACCAAAGTGGTGTTTCCCTGGCCATACCCAATAGGCTTAGGGCTGTCAATGGGCCCGGCCTGGAGTTGGTCATTTTGAACTGTTTTTAGTGGTGTGGTCAACCGGAGATTTGGATCTCTTTATTTTTGGGTTCATGGCTTAAAATGAGCTGAAATAACAGACGGACAGTGTGGATATACAACAAACACATCAAGGTGGCCCCCATAGTAGTTATGGCCTTGCCGAAGTCGGGTTTCCCTGGCCACTTCCAATTAGTGTAGGGCTGTCAATGGGCCGGGCCTAAGGTTAGCCTCAGCCCAGATTTTGAACTGTTTCAAGCTGAGCCTATTCAAAATTCTGATATTGACAGGCCCAACCCCGGCTCATTGACACCCCTAAATAAGGGTTTGTTTTTTGTTTTTTTTCCCAGATAGAAGAATACTTTCATACTCTGGCAAAGCATGATAGTTGATACACGTGCATAAGGAAATTGTATACTATAAGTAATTCCAATTAAACCATTCGAACTCTTACCCAAAATTCAAAGTACATAGAACAAACATTGTATGGTCGATTGGTAAATATTTAAGGATGGTTCAATTAAAAATTTATGGTTTGAAATTATCAAACATCCATGTTCTAATAAGTGGTTAGAATATTTTAGACTTTATAGTTTTTGGACCATCGCTCATTTGCATGGTTTGAAATTATCAAACATCCATATCCTAGTTGTCATGGGCTCTCATGCACAACACAGCACACATGTGTGAGATCCAATCCATTCAACAAGTGGGCCCCACAACAAACACCCACGACACCGCCACGTATGACAAAATCGCCCAGTTGGAAAGCTATGAACAAGGATCCAAGTTCAAATACACATGCAGCCCACCTAATGAGTTGGCTTGACTCATTCTTAGGCCAGGGCATGATTATGGTAGGGCCCACCTGTTGAGTGGTTCAGATGCATCTGTGTCGTGAAGAAACCATCAATCTCATATTGACAATTGCATGTAATAGAGAGAAAATCTTGAATTTTTCTTGCCTTTGTATTTGTTTATATTTGACTTGGGATCTGCTCGTTGGACAGGCTTCCTCAACGTGTTTCATGGAACCGAGTACTTTACGTAAAGACGCGGTAGATTGCTCCAATACATCTTTATGTATTGCTATTTCTTACAACCGGATTGTAGTCGTTGGATCTGATGTTATATTTCAATAATCCACACCCTTTATATGATGGGCCTCATAGTGGATGGGTGAGATGTGAAAGAATTTGATTAGTTATTATAACAGTGACTCACAAAACAACGGTTAATAGAGACCGCCCATGTTTAAAGGGAAAGGAGTTAAGTGATTTAATGGTTGAAATATTTCAATATGAGAGTCTTGTTTTCTTCGTCAACCATCTAAGGTGAAGCCCATCATATGAATGGCTTGGATCAATGAACCATGACCCTATATCAATGGTTAATATATTGTTGCAAATCTCACTATGAATTACTCCTACTTACCCTCCCACATGAAGACTCCCATGGGAAGACTTACATGGGTCATGGGACTTGACTTGTTAATGCGCATGAAGTACACGGAATTCAAGAGCATAGAAAGAAAAGGGAGTTTTATAAATGACTACGTAATTGATATCAAATTTACATTTTGATACTTTTTGAAAAATAGTTTAAAAAAAAGCTACACCGTTAATTCAATTACTATCATTTCAATTGCTTATGTGAAATCTACCTCGCCCACTTGTAGTGTCCTGTCATTTTAGGCCTAGGTCCTAAAAAATCAACCTTATCGATGATTCAAGTGATAAGGAACGGTGTACTTGACTTTTATCCCCTAGGGCTAAATTATGGCATGACATATAATGGTTGGAGTGAATTTTATATAATAATCACGATAGGCTTTGTAAAAATCAAGAGTTGATGTCTCTCTCTAAACTATTTTCTTTGGTGTTGTGCCCGATATTTTGTCCCACGGCATGAAGGTGATTTACACATCTAATGGTTAGAGTAGACTTCACATGCACGGCACAATAAGCCCCGCAAAAAATTAGTCAATGCATTACTATTTGAGAAGTAAGTAGAAATCTTATATCTTTCTCCTGATGCTTACATAGGTACGAAATTATACCAAGTCATCAGAATTTAAAATTGAAATTTGTATTTAGGTGGTACCTATTAATTAGGTAGTTGTTTATAAAATTCCTAGGAAAAAAATAATAATTTTCTAACAATGACTATCTTGATGACTATTAAAATATAAATTTCAATTTTGAATTCTTGTTTGGAAAGTAAGTAGAAATATTATATTGTTCTTGCATGAAATGCTTACTTAGGTTTGAAATTCTAATGTCTTTGCTATTTTGATGATACAAGTCTTATTGTTGAAAAAGAAACTTTTTCCAATTCCATTGTTTTACTTGGAATCTGTGTTGAAGGAAAACCTTTTATCCTTTTCTATTGTTTTATATGGAATCCATAGTTCTCAAATCCAACTCAATTAACGGTTGGATCGTAGGATTTAGATCTAGATCGCACCTATGAATTACAAATGAGTCAAGGTGACTCGTTTTGATGAGTTATGGCTTCAAACTTGAGCTAATCAGGTGTGATTGAGTTCGACTTGACTTGGAAACTTTTCAATCTTAAAACCATATGAATATCCACTCGTTCTTGGAAGTATATTGGGTGGTGACCCCAACACCAGCCTGCTAAGTGGTGTCGGGCACTGAAGGATCTACAGTGATGTATGTGTTTTATACATATTGTTCAGCTATTTTTCTATCTTGTCTTAAGATATGAGCCCAAAAATGAAGTAGATCCAAAACTCAACTAGACCACACCATAAGAAATAATAAGGAATAAACGCCCACCATTAAAAACCTCTTGGGCCACGAAAGTTATGAATATTTGTGTTTTGCTTTCCCTCATCAAGGACTCTGTGACCTTATCAACATGTTCAATGGTAAATAAACATTATTGTGAGCCCTAAGGTGTCGTCCACTTGAGCTTTGGATATGCTTCATTTTTTTGTATCATGGGCCAAGAATTGAGGTGGGATGGAAGGCGTGGTGGATATAAGACACATACATCACGGTGGGCCTCGTGGATCACCACCTAATCAGCTTCCCTAGTTTCCTGCAAAACACGTGACATGGCGCCGAACTTGAACAAATCAGGTTTTTGATTTAGACTGAGTTGACTCAGTCCTTGTCTTAAAATATGTGGACAACCCGCTGGTTTCCTACAATACAACATATTATTTATTTATTGGGCTACAAATACTATATATCAAAAGAAAGAAAAAAAAGAAAAGAAAAAAAAAGACGCGTGGCTGACAGAGTTCAATAAGATGATCCTAGCCATGTGAATGGTGGACCATGGAGCAAGGGAGACGAAGAAAAGCTGTTAATGGTCAATATTAATCCAGAGAAGGTAAAATAAAATTGACGGCTGTGACTTAGTGATTAGTGTGGTTTTTGAAAAATAGGCCTTTCATAACAAGGACCTCTCCGTGGACGGTGTTGATTGACGCATCACCGTGCCATGTGCATTGCAGAGAGATGGCTGTACCATATTCATATGCTCCCGGTTCTACCATGTCATCTCCCCGTTCCAACACACATCTTCAAGATCCCACCCGATGCACGTGTGTAAGATCCAAGTCATCCATCAAGAAGACTAGTTTGTGTAGATACTCGACAAACACATAGGCTCCTCTCATAGGGGGACATTGTGTCCGTCCAAAACAGATGTACAGCTTAAAAAAGGATTTCTTCTTCTTCTTCTTCTTTTTTTTTTTGTAATATATATATATATATATATAAAATATTTAATTAATTCCAGCCGTCTATTTGTTTCATATAGTCTGGTCCACTTAATGCATCAAAAAAAAAAAAAAAACGTGTCCTATATGATGTGTTGATCATCCCCCTTTTCAGGATAGGGCACATGTGCAGATGGGACCACTTGATAGACGGACTGGATATTCATCGTACCTACTACATTTAGACGCGTGCATTAAAAAACATTGGCAAGGATCATGCATGTGGGGCCCGCAATGGTGAAGTGGTCCAAGCGTTTGATGTTGTATACAGGTGCCAAATGCATAGAGATTCTTGGTGACTCAGATTGACTCATCCGGCTTGGAGCTTGCCGGGTCGGGTGATTGGCCCAGCTCGATCTGGTCGGGGTTTGGGCTGAAAGTCGGTTGGGTTGAGTTGGGTTGGATTAGTGCTGAACCCTAGCCCAACCTATGGTTCGTGTACTTTAATCCTAACTAAATCTAACTTAATCTTGAATTGGAAATTCTCAACCTAAGTATGCTGGGTGAGGTTAGTTAGTGGATACATGCTAATATTTTCGTTATTACATTAGTATTTTATATTTCAATACAACTCTTATTTTTTTGTGTTTGAGATTTTATTAATTATATATGTAATTATTTATTGTTAAGAACTTGATTTTTTCTAAACAAATAAAATAAAATACAAGATTATTACTCCTTTAAAAGTTGTGTTTTGCAGCACGAAATCTATTTATGAGAGAAAAATTCGGCGTGTCTTATTAGCTTAAGTCATTTGAAATAACATGAACCAATGAGACCCAATGATAGTGGAATTTTCTATGTCTTCAACACATACAATCCACACTCAATTATAGTTCATAAGTAACTTATATATTGATTAGGTTTGGATTGGGTCAGGCAACTTGGGCTTAACCCAAGTTTTATTGAGTTGGTGTTTGTACAGCCCAAGGCTAGGATTGAACTTGATAAATCCTGCCCGGGCTCAACCCAATGTTAGGTAAGTCACAGGTTGGTCGGTTGAACTCGCCTGACTTTCAGCCTTAGTAAGGGGTGAATCCAACGGCTTCGGATTCAATAGTGACCCCTCCACTACCGAGCTCAGTACTAGTCATTTCTTGTTGAAGCTCCATGAGCCCCATTATAATATTGTGTTTTATCCATGCCGTCCAATTATTTTTTAAGCCTATGATAGTACATCATTTAAAAATGAGGAATTTTTGAAGCTTTAGCAAACCATGCCATAGGAAATGGTAGGGATTGAATTCCTACCGTTGAAGACTTCTTTTCGGCCATAAAAGAATTAGATGAAGCTGATTTTTAGCTTTTTTTCTTGATTTAAGTTTACATGACTTTATAAATATGTTGGATGGTAAATAAATATCCCTATAGGCCTTAGTAAGGTATCATTGATGGGCATTACTACTCATTATTCCCACAGCTTCCCATGGTGTGGTCCACTTGACAAATGAATGTCTAGTTTTTCATATCATAACATAAAATGTGCTTGAAAAAATTAACGAATGATTCATGTTTAAAATAATGGTTCAAAATATTTTTATGATATAATTTATATAAATAAAAATACATAAAAAAATATTTTTAAATTGAATCATTCCAAACCTTTGATTATTTGGATTTTTTTTTTTTTTTAATGAAAGATACTGACATGACTCAACCTCTTCAGCCAAATTAGGGTACCCCAGGACAAGGCCAAGCCTTCAAGACTAGACCAAGGTGGGGCCCAACCCAGCTTCTTCCATGGCTTCAGGTAATAAGAAGATCCTCACCCTTCAATATTTGACCTTTCTACGTCACATGATCTCAACCATCGAATTTGTTGGCCATCAATCAACTGCTACGATTAGTGCAACAAGAGAAGTCTATGCATCGTCCTGGATCCAATTAGAGGACCGGCATGGTAGATCATCGGCTACGATCAACCAACAATAACCCACGTGTACGAAATCAGCACCTTCTCATCATCACCATCATGATATTATAAAGATCGTCCTTCAATCCTTGCGATGAGTGCCATAAACGAGCATGTGATGCACCACTAAAGAAAAAATGGCAAAAAACACGTGATTGTTAATTCCCTCGTGCGTAAAATGCCGCGGGAGTGGCTAACGTGCACCATGTCCTATCGTGTCCCGCACAACGACTCCGCTACTGGACGCACCTCATCGGCACGTGACTTCTGCAACGTCAGCACTCCAGCCTGTGCACCACCAAGTGGACATGTCACTAACGATAAAAAGAGAATTCCAGAATGACGAAAATGCCCTCGATACTTTGAAAATAAGAGAATAACGTGTAAATCGCCAGTTCCCGGAACTGTAACCTACTTGCATCTGCACCGTCCATCACAAATGAGGGCCACTGCAGTTAAACCGTACAATTCATTCAGTGGTCCCCCACATGACACGTGACACACTCATCTTAGCATGTGGACTCAGGAGATTCATGACTGTAGGGCCCACCGTGACGTATATGTTTTATATGTATGCTATACGAGCCACGAAATGAAAAAAATCCAAATTTCAGGTGGACTACATTAGAGGAAATAATAGTAATTGAATGCCTACAATTAAAACTTCCTAATGCTCATCGTAATTTTTATTTATCGTCCAACTCATAAAAGAAAAGCACAAATAATTGTTGCAGCCCTTGAGAAGTTTTTAACTGTAGCCCTTGAGACTTGGATTTACTTAATGAACTTAAAAAATTGATGTACGACGAAAATGTAAAATACATACATTATAGTGGGCTTCATAATTAGAGATGCAACTTCTGTGGTTCCTTACAAGTATAAAATACATATATTATAGTATGCTTTATAATGTAAATATAAAATACATATATTATAGTAGGCTTCATAATCACAGATGCATCGACCTCTGTGGTTCCTTGTATTATTTGGACACGTATTCAGATGATTTTGATTTTGAAAGGCATGTTTGGCCGGTGTGATTCTTGCCTAGGTGGACCACCCAAGGGTAGGGGGCTGAAATGAAAGGTCTTGAATAAGCTATGTCAGTCTGGGTCGCATATCTCTGTTTCAATATCCACGTGAACCAGCACATGCGACTTAAAAGAGTATTCAAAGCATAATGGTTTTCGACTCTATCCGTGCTGTTGATGACCCATGTGAGGTCATGTAGATGTATTTTCCTGCAGGAGTAATTTACTACTCTGGCTGATGATGATGTTTGATACACAGGCATTGATAAATTATTTTGGTGGTGTACATGATTAGGTGGTTGTTTTATTTTTCAAAATTCATTGTAAATACTAAAAAATAAGTTATTATTATTTACCACGGTATTTGCATAAGCAAACCCTAAGATGATGTTATGCAAAAAAAAAAAACTGTGGCCCACTGCTATGTATGCACTTGATCCATGCAGTCTAGTAATTTTACTGGCTCATATATGGCATGAGTGTAAAAATGAAGCAGATCCAAAGTTGAAATAGATCACACGATAGGAAATTGCGAAATTGATTGACAACCATTGAAAACTTCTTTGGAACAACACAAGTTTTGGATCACGCTGATATTTGTGTATAATTCCTTTTATCCATGTCTATGTTACCTTTTGAATAGGTTGGATGACAAATATACATTCCCATGGGCCTTATGAAGGTTTCATCTTTTCAATCATGCACATTTTTACTCTTATTTTCTATCGTGTGGTGTACTTATGCTTTGTATCTCCCTTATTTTTTTGGATCATGTTCTAAAATGTATTCTACTTGGACAACTGATGAAGAAATAAAAGAAAATGAGGGAATGTCTCCATGTGGTCTTTATTAACTTAAAGAAAGCTTAAGATGGAGTATCTAGAAAGTTAATTTAATGGTGTTAAAAGAGAAAATGAGTTTCAAGAGGATAAGTTAACATGATTAAGTATATGTATGAAGGAGTAATAAAAATTATAAAGACCACTATAAAGAGGTAAGGCTTTCCAATTACTGTAGGTTTGCACCAAAGATTGGCATTAGGTTCATATCTTCCAGTGTTAGTCATGGATCAATTAACAAGGCATTTGCAGGAAGAAATCCTATGGTGTATGATTTTTGCCAGATACCATAGTTTTAATTAACAAGATGGAGGGCATAAACATGAAGTTAGATTTAAAGGATGGTGCTTTAGAATCTAAATAATTTAAAATTAGGTGGATTAAGATAGAGAAAGTGGAGCACATCTTTAGTAACAATGGAAGTGTAAATGAGGATTTAGTAAAGATTCATAACAAAAAATATTAATCAAAATGACCATTCATGATATCTCGGGTCGATAATTCATGAGGGTGGAAAGATTGAGAAAGATGTTGCCCATAGAAGTTAAGCAGGGTGAAAGAAATGGAGATATGTCTCTAGAGTTTTATGTGATTGTTGTCAACTACTCAAATTAAAGTGAAAATTTTATAGGATGGCTATTAGATTGGTCATGTTTTATAAGACAAAATGTTGGGCAATTAAGAAACAACATGTTCAATGAATGATTGTAATTGAAATGAAGATACTAAGATGGATGATGGCAAGACAGGGAAGGAAAGAATTAGAAATGATGAGGGAATTTATGAGTAGCACTGATGGGTGATGAGATGGGGAATTGGTCATGTAATAAAGATAAGGAACCACCTAGTTGGAAAGAGTGGGTACAAGTTGAAAGCTCTATAAGAGCAAGGGTACAACTTATAAGGATATAAATGGAGGTAATAAGAAAATGATAACAAAGCTAGACTTTTTTATTTGGGGTGAGAGAGGGTGTATTTGGATGGCTATTTACCACGGTAAAAGAGTATAAAAGTGTATTCGAAAGAATTAGTCTCACTTCAAAAAAAAGGTGGAGACACCCTATGTCTTCAAAAAAAAAAAAAAAACACATAAAAGTGTAATGATTACAAATATCAAATCTTATGTCATATAGATCATAACATGTTGATTTACTTTTCACATGTTTGGATATAAACGGTACAATCATATTAATTGCACTTTTATATTATTGAAATATTACATTAATAGAAACCACGCTGATTCTCTCATTTGGATAGAATTTTTTTTATAAAATACAATGTAAATTTTGTAACAATTACTCATTCATTTACCTCTATCCTTTAATATATCCAATTGGCCATCGAATTATGTGCAAATTTGCGTGTTTAAACAACATTGTAAATTTGTAATGATTGCTCTCTCATATTTCTTTATCATAGTAAATGACAATCCAAACATGCCTTTAAGTAGTGTGTGTGAATATATATATATATATATATATATATATATATAGAGAGAGAGAGAGAGAGAGAGAGAGAGAGAGAGAGAGAGAGAGAGAGAGAGGATTTGAAAATTTTCAATGTTAGTACAAATATGTTTCTTAGATTGCAAGCTAGCTTTTTAGAAGAAGAAGAAGAACAAACAAAAAAAAAAAAAAAAAAAACCCACTACCTAAGATTAATCTATGTCCAAACACAATCCATTCTATGCATTCTAAAGGGTTCAAATGCAAAAACCACATGTATTTATAGATTCTGTTTTGACAAGGCTATGTTTTAGCTTTTGATTTTTGGACCCTTTGTTTGCTTAAACAAGATCACATATGATTTTTATTTCAACCGTCCAATAAATTATGACCACAAATCTTGTAGTTAGGTGCTCAACATTACATCTAAGATGTGACCAGTCTAATTTTTGCAACTTGCATGCCATGTGTACAATATCTTCTCATTTTCTTGATTACTAATCAATCAATCACTTTAGCATGGCCCCATTGGATTTTCCAGTAGTTTACGTAGATCCCATAGCTAGTCCCGTCGGCTGGCCAGAGATTGGCCACTAATGCCTTGCGATGCCTGGTCGGCTAAAAAGTATGTGCTCTTCTATCGAGGTGTTGACATAAAAAGAAAATAAAGAAAGAAATATAAAAAAACATAGCAGGTCCATTCTAATGTATTTGGTCCAACCTCACCCAACTTGGTGCAGCCCTAACTGTGGGGCCAACCTTGATGTATGTATTAAGTATATTCACATTGTCCATCAATTTTGCCAGCTGAGCCCAAAAATAAAGTAGATCCAAATATTAGGTGAATCATATCACACGAAATAGTGGTGGTTCAACACTCACTATTAAAATTTTTAAGGGCCACTATAATGTTTTGGTAATGTTTATTTGTCATCCAACGTGTTGGTAACATTATAAAAACTTAGATGAAGGGAAAAAACAAATATCAGCTTAATCCAAAATATTTGTGGCCTATAAAAACTTTTAAATGAAAAATTATCACTGCTTCCTATGATATGGTCCACTAGAGATTTGGATTCGTTGTATTTTTGGGCTCATCCCTTAAAATGAACATGCAAAACAGATGAACATCATAAATATACTATACACATATCAAGATAGGCCCCAAGGCCATATCCGCACCTAACCTGCTCTCTTCTAAGACAAAATGTTGGGCGGTTAAGGAACAAAATCTCTAATGAATGATTATAACTGAAATGGAGATGTTAAGTTGAATGAGTGGCAAAACAAGAAATGAATAAATATTAGAAATATCCAGAGAATTTAGGAGTAGCACCAATGGTTAATAAAATGCGAGCAAATAAGCTTAAATGTTCGGTGTTTGGTCATGTCTGTCGGCAGAGAGAGAGAGAGAGAGAGAGAGAGAGAGAGAGAGAGAGAGAGAGAGAGAGAGAGAGAGAGTACGTGCAAGATTTCAACGTCAGCACCATTATCTTTCTTAGATTGCAAGCTAACTTTTTTAGAAGTAGACAAAAATCTCTTATGTCCAAACACAAGCCATTTCTATGCATTCTTAGGGACCCAA
This sequence comes from Magnolia sinica, assembly GCF_029962835.1. Taxonomy (NCBI): domain Eukaryota; kingdom Viridiplantae; phylum Streptophyta; class Magnoliopsida; order Magnoliales; family Magnoliaceae; genus Magnolia; species Magnolia sinica. Next base: position 2,817,342 of record NC_080581.1, on the reverse strand, counting down.
ATGCCAAAATTGTATATTGAAACAATTTTCACCTTTGATTTTTTTACCGCCTCTTGTTTGTTGAAATAGGGCCATATATGATTTTCATTTCAACCGTCCAAGAAATGACCACAAATCTTGGAGTTAACTGGTCAACATTGCATCTAAGATGTGACCCATGTTTTGACCAGTCTATTTTGTGTAAGTTGATGTGTACAATATTTTCTCATTTCCTTGATGACTAATCAATCAATCACTTAACGTGGCCCACATTGGAATCGGGCCATGCTGTATTTTTTCAGTAGGTTGTGCAGAAATTGGCCACTCATGCCTTGCGTGCGAGGTCCGCTTAAAAGCATACACTCCTCTACCGGGATGCTAACATAAGAAAAGAAAGAAAAATAGCTAGTCCCATCGACTGGCCATGTCATGGGGCAGAAATTGGCCGCTCATGCCTTGCGTGCGAGGTCCGCTAAAAAGCATACACTCCTCTACCGGGATGCTAACATAAGAAAAGAAAGAAAAATACATAGACTATCTATTCTAAAGTATATTCCAACACGAGAGAGCCGAGTAGGTGTGGCCCGTGGCCCTCCCTTAATTTTGCCAGCTCATATTAGAGAATGAGCTCAAAAATGAAGCATGTCCAAATATCAAGTGAATCATACCATAGGAAACAATGGCGATTGAACACCCACCATTAAAAACTTTCTAGGGCCCACCGTAATGTTTTTGTAATGTTTATTTGTCATCCAACCTCTTGATAAGGTCATACAAACCGGGATGAAGGGGAAAACGAGGATCAGCTTGATCCACTAATTTTGTGTCGCACTACAATTTTTAAATGAAAAATTACCACTATTTCCTATGGTATGATTTACTCGAGATTTCAATCTGCTTCATTTTTAGGCTCATCCCCTTGAAATGAGCTGGAAAATGGATGAATAGCATGGATATATGATACATACATCAAGATGGCCCCATGGGTATGGCTGCACATAACCCGCTCTCTTTTAAGACTTCCTTCTCCTATCATTTCTTTTTTTTGTTGAGCAAGTCCAATCAACTCATTCAATCTTAGATTGGTTATTCTTTACATGATAAAATGTTGGGTGGTTAAGAAACAAAATCTTTAATGGATGATTGTAGCTAAAATGGAGATGCTGAGATGAATGAGTAACAAAACGAGAAAGAAAAGAATTAGAAATGCTAAGAGAATTTAGAAGTAGCACCAATGGATAATAAAACACTAAAAAATAGCCTTAAACGGTTGGTCATGAGTAATAGAGATATGGAACCATGTGATCGAAAGAGTAGGTATAAGTTGAAAGCTCTAAAAAATTAATTAGGGTGCACCTCAAAGGACATAGGTGAAGGTGATGTTAGGTATTTTGTAGAGAGAGAGAGAGAGAAATGATTTAAAAAGTTTATAGAGAGAGAAATGATTTAAAAAGTTTAGTACCTGTATCTTTCTTGGATTGCAAGTTTACTTTTTTAAAAGTTGACAAAAAACACCTTCTAAGATTAACTTATTTCCAAACACAAGTCATATTTATGCATTCACAGGAACCCAAATGCCAAAATTGTGTATTAATCAAATGACTATCATCTCTGATTTTTGGATGGATCCCTTGTCTGTTGAAACAGGACCATATATGATTTTCATTTCAATCGTCAAAAAAATGACCATAAATCTTATAGTTAGGTGGTCAACATTACATTTAAGTACGGGTGTAGACTGAGTCGAGTTGGCCTCAGCTCGACTCGGCCCGGCCACTAGTTGACCTCAGCTTGAACTCGACTCGGCTTGGTCCTCGAGCTTGACTGGCCAGCTTAGCTCGGTTCAGTCAGTAGCTCGGGCCAATTGGAGCCGACTTTACCTGTGCAGCATTTCACAAACACATGAACTGCACTTTCAAAATCTCATTGTATGTAAAATAGCAGCAATTGTTTTACAGGTATTTTATCAAACACCTTCTAAGCAACATAAAGATCAAGATTAAAAAAAATGATATTTGTTTTATATGGATACCTTCCTTGCCATCCGCCTTACTTTATTGAGTCATTTCATTAAACACTTAATATCAAAGTAACCAAGTCACCGAACTGGCTCTATCAGAGTTTGATTCAAGTTGGGTACGATTTGAGTCAAGTCAAATTGGGGCCAACTCAAACTCATCTTAGAGCTCAAAAAATCAGCTCAACTCGGCTCGAACGCAGCTACGAACCGAGTTGAAACGAGCTTTCTTGAGACAAGTCAACTTAGCTAGTAAGCTAGATTCGTGTACACCCCCACATTCAAGATATAGCCTATATTTCAGCCGGTACAATTTATGCAAGTTGCATGCCATGTGTACAGTATTTTCATAGTTCAGTGATGAATAATCAATCAATCTCTTAATGTGGGCCACATTGGAATCCAGCCACGTGTACCATAGTTTGCGTAGATAACATGGCCACTCATGCCTCGCATTCATGGTAGGCTGAAAAGGTTGGGCACTTCTGTCAGCTGCCAGGTATGGACACACTAAATACTAAATAATAAATAAAAATAATATAAAAAAGCAAAAGAAAAAAGTAAAAGAACAAAAAACAGCATAGAAAAAAACAAAACAAAAGAAAGAAATAAATGAATATAAAACAAATAGCGGGTTGCATTCTAAAGTATCCTAATAGGATTTGGATTCCATGGTAACCCTTCTCGAATCAGGTACTGGGCCCGCAATGATGTATGTGTTTTATCCATACCGTCCACTCATTTTGTAAGCTCAGTTTTACGCCTAACCCTAAAATTAAATAGATCCAAATCGTAGGTGGACCACACCATAGGAAATAATGATGATCCATCACCCACCATTAAAAACTTCTTGGGGCCACACGTTTTGGATCAAGCTGATATTTGTGTTTTCCCTTCATCAACAGATCTGATGGTAAACAAACATTACAGTGGGGCCTAGTAAGTTTTTAACGGTGGGTGTTCAATGACCACTACTTTCCTGTGGTGTTGTACACTTGAGATTTAGATCTGCCTCATTTTTTAGCTCATATCCTAAAATAATGATCCAAAATGGATGTACGGTGCGGATAGAACACATACGTAATGTTCGGGCCAGAGAGCTTTTCCTGAGCCATTCATGCGGTGGGCTTATATGATGGACGGCTCAGATGATGCATGTGTGTGGCACGTTGGCACACCAGATCACACATGACTATGGGAGAAATGATGGGTGGTGCAACCCCGATAAATTACAAAAGAAAAAGAAATCGTCACATAGAAAATTTATTACAGCCGTTGAAGGTCCGGAAACGGATTGGCTACTCCCCCTGACCCCAGCCAATGGCTGGTGGTCGGTGATCAGTGGGCCCCACTATGATGTATGTGTTTCATCCATTCCGTCCATCTATTTTTACAGATCATTTTACGGTATGAGACAAAAAATGAGGTATATCCCAATTTCAAGTAAACCACATTGCAGGAAACAAACAGTGTTGAATGAGCGTCGGCCATTAAAAACATTTTGGGGGCCACAAAAGTTCTGGATCAAGCTGATTTTTGTTTTTTTCCCTTCATCTGGGCCTGTATGACCTAATCAACATATTGGATGTCAAATAAACGGTACAGTGGGCCTTAGGAAGATTTTAATGGTGGATATCTAATCACTATTGTTTTCATATGGTGTGGTCCACCTGAGATTTATATCCCTCTCCTTTTTGGTATCCAGCAATAAAATGATCTGTAAAAATGTAAGAACGGAATGGATGAAACATATACATCATGTTAGGGCCCACAGAGCACCGACCACCAGCCACGGGGGATGGTGGCCGGGGGAGTAGCCAATCCGTTTCCTGAAGGTCCAATCTTCACATGGGAACTACCCCACCAGAGTGGCCCACCAGAAAAGAGCTTTTACTGTCATCAGTCAACAAACGTACGATGTAGATTGAAATGGACCCGAATCATCTTTCACGTTTTTCAAAGTCTGGCTGATTCATTTACACTCGCATTCACATGGAGAGTGAAGTTACGTCATCATCCCACGTAATCGTCCTGAGGTCATCACTAACGTTGGTGGGCCCCACCTTTTGAAGACTAACCTGCAAGTCGGAGTTCTAAGGTTTGAGAAATTGTATGGTACTCTGGTAGAGCGTGATGAATCATGGACATGCACTTCTCTGCCTTACACGTGGTACACAAGGAACCGTTGATCTGGGCGTAGGTGTGACACCGAATTTTCGTATGGATCACCTTTGGTCCTCGGTGCAATTGTCTGATGTTTCTGAAGGGAAACCGATTGCCTTCGGAGCCGTGGAAGGTTTCAACGGTAATGATTTTACTTACCACTTTTTCCCAGGGTGTGGCCCACTTGAGTTTTAGATTCACCTCGTTTTTAGGATTTTCTCTTAACAGGAGATGGAAAAACGGATGGACGGGGTGGATTTCTTAAAAACACTAGTCCCTTTCTTCTCTCTCCAGCACGCGAATTGCCTGTGCCCTTGCCATTGGAAGTTGCTGTGATCGGAGGTTATTTGGAGCCTACATAGATGTCCGTGACAAATCCAATCCGTTCATTAGTTCCTAAAGATCACAATAGTACAGAAATCCACAAATCAGGAAAATCCAAAACTCAGGTGGGCCACACCAAATGAAACAGCATGGATTAAACGCTCTCCATTGGAAACTTTGTAGGGCTCATGGAAGTTTTATGTCAGTACGATATTCCGTGCCTATAACCCTACATCATGGTCATCTCTAGGAAGGTTTGAACGGTGGATGTTTTCGTTCTCACTGATTCTCGTGGTGTGACCCACCTGACTTATGAATCTGCCTGATAAATTGGATTCCTGTCCATTGTGATATTGAGAAACTGATGTCCAGAGTGGATTTGTTACGGGCATCCACGTAGGCTCCACGTAGCTTCCAACTTCCCTTGGCCGGTGGCCGCAGGTAATTCGAGCATGGTAGCGAGCCACGACAAAGTCAACGAATGGCCTATGTGAGGCTAGCAATAGTTGAATGGGACATCTACGGTGGGCTTCCCGTGTAAACTTTTGAAGATGTGTTTGAACGATAGGTACGAAAAACCTGACACAAGTGCCAAATCTGAGCCGTTCATCCAGTGGGGCAACAAATATATGGTACAAGTGCCGAATCTGAACCGTTCATCCAGTGGGCCCACAAAAATCATTGTGGTGACAGAAAAATCAGGATGGTCCACTCAACATGCAGGAAGATCAACGGTTCTCTTCCTACACATGAGTAAAAGTGATGGCCATTGAAGGTGGGGTCTCTGCAGAATGATCAAAAAGTCATGGTGTGGCCCACTGCTGGGAATTTCAAACGATCAGCCGAAATATGTACAGTGAAGAATCTGACAGTCACGTTCATATTGGATACTAGAACACGTCATCATCCCACGCATGGCTGATGAGGTCATTCCCATCGGACATGGATTGACCCCAAAAGCCAATTTTTATTTATTATTTTTAAATAATATTTTAATAAATTTTATAGAGAAATTTCTTAAAGCTGTGATTTTACCGACAAATCTCCACCTTTAAAGAGTACGGCGCGTGCCTTTTAATGATAAAATAGATAAAATTTTCCTCGGTAAATTTGGATTTTTTAATATATTGTACTCGATCATTCGAATTTTTCTAAACAAGCCCTCAAAATATTAAAAATTTTGGCCGGTGCTGTTTGAAGGGGTTGAATTTTGAAATTATGCATATGCCTTTAATTTTATTTTTATTTAAAAAGTAAAGGATAGAGGGTCAATGGACATGTCTTATGTTCGACTCGTCTGACAGGTGTACCTCAACGTTATTACTGGATGAGATAAAATTATGGAACACCCAATTATAAAGTGGGGCTAAACTATAAAAAAAATGTACTACTCAAAAATATATAGATTTAGGTGGGGCCCATCTAATGATTTGATTGCTCAGATTTTTAAATCACATGATGATCATGGTGAGAAATGTTATACACATACCACATGGGTCATATAGTTCTAAACTCTGCTACTTTTTAAAGAAAAATAGGCAACATTTTGATAATTTCTCCCTTGAAATAAGCATTTATGAGAAATTGTTTAATTGTTCATGTCTTATTTGGTAAAATGAAATCTTTCTAAGAGCTGTGGGGGTAAGAATCTTGAAAGATTTAGGGTTGAGACATTGTCAGCCCACGCATGTTTGTATGGCATCCAACTTCTCCAAGCAGCACAATCTACAATTCCAACCATACGAAGAAAAAGTTAGGTCAATCCAACCATCAAGTGGGCCACAACAAAAAAAGCAATATACATCACTCAAAACATTCCAAATTTAAAAGTGGCTTGGCCGTTGATTTAATTATACTAGCTATTGGTTTATAGGTACATCGCAGTGCGATGTAAATGTTGGTCTAGCTTGATGTGGGATGCAGATTGTAGGGAGAACCGAAGTGGCTCGACCCTACGAGGTTTACTATAATGTATGCTTTTCATCAACATCGTTCATTCATTTTGTTAGATTATTTTAAGGCAATATCTTATAAACGAGATAATCCAAAGCTTAGCTACACCAAATTGTTAGAAACAATGAAGATTATGACACTCATCATGGAAGCTTTTACAGGGTTAATTACGATTTTAATTAGCCATCTAACATATTTGGAAGGTCACGCAAATTTAGATGAGTTTTCAACTTTATTCAAAACTCGCGTTGATATAAGAAGTTTCCAACAATATGCATTCAATCCTCATTATTTTTTGTGGTGTGGCTGCTGGCATAAATGAGGTAGGTAAATTGATGAACAATGTGAATAAAACACATGCACCGCGGTTGGGATTGCCAGACTATCATGTTTCAGGTCGACAACTTCTTAAAAGTTGGTGGTCTCATTTATGACAAGCGTGTATGACGGGCCAATAAAATGTTGCCACATCATAGCATGATGTAACTTGACTAAGTGTTAGCCACAATTCCCTCTCAACACCATGATTCGCCCAACATAATTCTTATAATGATGTCATTTCACTTGCTCACATCCCCTCTCAGGTACAATTTTATAAGCCGGGGCATTATTTGGTAAAAAGACAGCCGTGCTCTGTGGTACAACCATCTTTTTTTTTTTTTTTTTCCCGTAGCTCCATGCAACAGTGCAACGCCGCCGCCAGCCCTAGCAGCAACATGGACATGGATTTCCTGCTAAAGCCTTCCTCATGAAGTTCCTATGTTAAAAGCCTAGATAAGGGTGCCGTAATGTCTAAAAGAAACCCACCATGTTCATCCATTTTTTAAAGATCATTTTAAGACTTGATACAAAAAGTGAGAAGAATTCAAGACTCAAGTGGGCTGCACTAAGGAAAATATGGTTAAGTAAATTCTTACAATTGAAACCCCCCTTAGTTTGGCAGTGATATTTACATACATTGATTCAGTTTGTAAAGTCATTCCAATTGGGATAAACTGAATACGCAGATATTATTCTGATTCAAAACTTTTGTAAGATTAAGAATATTTTAACTGTCGACGTCCAATTCTCACATTTTCAGGCCCACCTGAGTATTTGTTCAGGCTCATTTTTTGCTTCATGTCTTAAAATTAGCTTAAAATATATGGATGAGGTGGATTTCTTGCAAATATCATGGTTGCCTCAAATAAGGTTTCCGGGGTAGGAACTCCCGCCTCCCACAAGATTGCTGTAGCGGGCCACCCCCACAGGAAATAGATACTTGCTGGTAACCTATCTATTCTATTGCTGGATATTCTATGGGACGGTTACAAAAGAAATAAACCCAACGGTCTCATTTCAAACAACAAGTGTCCACGAATCAGAGGCTACGATGCTTTAACCACTCTAATTTTTAGATTTTAACTTAGATACAGTGTGTTTTACAGTTTAGTCAGTTTTATTTGAGTTAATATATGCCACGTGTGCCATTTCTACGTGCCTGCGTATCAAGCGTCATAGCCGGAGTATCAAATAACTCACCGGCAATAAATCTTTCAACTTTACACGTGTCAATCCGATATTTTCAAAGTCTCGGGATAATTTACAAGAACGAGATCTAAGAAGAGGGTATTTTCGTCAACGGCTTTTTCTCCTTTTATAAAAGCGACAAAGCGTCGTCAGTTTCACTAAATGAGCAAGGAGCATTTCCAATCCCACACGCACTTATACACGCAAACACACGTGAGAATTTGGGAAATCTATATATAATCCGAACCGCAAATAAGGCGTGTAATGATGAATTGAAGGTGTCCCGAAAATTTTAACTGAGTCAACCCAATAAATTTCCATACATCTAGAAAAACTACATAAAGATGGAAAGAGTCCCTGACCGTTCAAATACAACAGTCCGTATCTCCTCCATGATTAACGGACCGTCATGATCACTAAAATATATTTCATAAATGTGGACCCTACCCGATTCATGGTTTGGATTAAAAAAAAAATGCTGTGTTGGCACGTGATCCCACGCATACATGTGCGTGTGGGTTACCAAAACTACTCGCACAAAAAGCGAGCAACACGGCTCATGCCAACCTGTGCCCTTTTGAGTTCCTTTCACCTCTCTCGCGAAATAGGTTCCACGGTGTTCGCCGCCTACTTGAGGGCCCACATGGCGAGATGGTCTGATGATTCGATCTGTACATATTTTTTATACTACTATAGATAAGCTATATTGGTAAAATTACATTTCATAGATAATCTTAATCTTTGATTTTGTATATTTTAATATGAACCATCAAATATTTTCTGTTACTATTCTAAATAAAATCTACTCTAAAAATTATCCATTCGGATATTTTTCTCCATTTATAACTCCATAGCATGAAAATCACAATATAGACGGTTCCGATCATCTTAATATTCTTTATGTGGGCTCCAGTGAACGGCGACGTATATTGGATATAAGTCGCGACGGAGAGAAAACGAGCTCGACTCTCTTTGCAGACGCGTATTGCGTGTGCGGTATACTGAAACTCGACAGCGGCAACACGCTACTGGTCGGTGCTGGAAAAGCTGTGGGCTGATGATAATGTATGTGTTTAATCCACACCGTCAATTAATCTTGAAAAATTATTTTAAAGAATTTTAAAAAAGAATGAGGCAGATCTAACTATCAGTTAGACCGCACCACATAAAATAGTGGTGATTGAAAGTCCGCCATTGAAAACCTTTTTCTAGGCCACAAAAGTTTCGGATCAATTTGATATTTGTTTTTCCCTTCATCTTGTTCCATGTGATGTAATCAACAGGTCGGATGGCAAACAAACATTATAGTGAACCTCAGGAATTTTCAATGGTAAGCGTTAAATCACCACTGTTTTCCCCTAGTGTGGTCCACCTGTGATTTGGGTCTGCCTCATTTTTTGGCTCATCCACTAAAATGAGTTAGAAAAATGTATGAACGGCGTGGATTAAACACATATCCTGGTGGGGTCCAAATACTAATAGCACAGACGGCAGGCTGAGTATGCAGGGCCGCGTCCTTTCTTGGGTACGTTTTAATTATTATAGTCAGACAGAAGTCGTTGTCATTGGGTCACACGCGGTCTTCCAGAATCTAGGCCGTTCATAAAAATCATCTGATCTTTCCTCGAACAAACGCCAATACCAAGCTCCACGTGTCAGAGGCGCTTTTTTTTTATCTCTCACTAACCCCTATAAATCTCCTGCTGGAAGAAAGCACTCCTGAGTCTCCAACAACAACTGAGAAGGGAATATACTCCTGAGTCTCCAACAACAACTGAGAAGAGGATATGGAGAACATCGATGAATACAACTCCTATTGGGAAACTAAGATGTTCCTACAAAACGAAGAATTTGACAGGTAATACCGTTACAAAAACACCCACATAATCTTTTAATTCTCTTTCCTTTTTCTTTTTTTTTTTTCTTTTTTTTCAAGGTGGAATATGGTCCGTCCCAAATCACAAGGACCCTTTATTGACAACTGTACGCTCCATATTCCATAAAAAAAAAATTTTAATTTTAAAGTGCATTTTGTTGCACCAAATTTCATGAAATATCCTGAAATTCTGAATCAAATTAGGCTGATTATCTTGAAATTTCATAATTTTTTTACAACCAAATACACCCTTAATAAATTTTTTAAATTTACTTGTCTATCGTTTCATCTACCTTTATATTTAACCAATTACATGTTATTATTTACCATTATTTTCTTAATTTCTCAATATATTATTTTCAATTCCTTCACTTTTTTCATGTTTTTATAAGTAAAAGAAGGAAAAGAAAAAACCCATGAGAATCATGTATGAATAATTAGTTTTAATGTAGAATTTCGCCGTATCGGGGCTTCAATAATGGCTTCTTATGTTTTGTAGTTGGGGATGGGATGAAGCGATATCAGGGTACTATGATTCAAGTTCTCCCGATGGAGTGGCATCTTCGACATCGGCTAAAAACATTATGTCGGAGAGAAATAGGAGGAAGAAGCTCAATGAAAGGCTCTTTTCACTTCGAGCGGTGGTCCCCAACATCACTAAGGTAGATAAATAATCAATTTTATATAAAAAATAATAATCTTGAATTGGCTCAATAACTTTATGTGTGAGGTGGATATCGAGATATCTGATTATTAATACTAGTGGGTCATAGGATTTTATTCTTTTATTGTATTTCTTTCCTTTCGTTTACGAAATGAAATTTAAAAATGAACTTGTTTGGACCTTATTGATTCCGTCTCGATGTATTATTACGCAATCACTTAATTAATTATTAAATTCGAAATTTAGATGGACAAGGCATCGATAATTAAAGACGCAATCGATTATATTCAAGAGCTTCATGAGCAAGAGAGAAAGATTCAGGCCGAGATCACCGAACTCGAGAATTGCAAGCATAAAAAAATGCCCAATTGTGATGTGGACCGAGATATTACGTCCCTTTCAAGATTGAAGAAGAAGAAAATGGATCAATGCCGCGAGCAGGGTATCGTTGGAGGATCGCGAGTGCCTACCATTGAGGTTTTGGAAGTAAGTATTACTTGTTCATGTCTTTCTTTTTCTTCCCTTCTTCTCATTTTTTATTTTTATTTTTAAAAACAACTTTAAAAAATGATTCTAACGGTCACATTGGAGTGAACATCAATGCTAGTTCATATGTGAGGAACAAATGCCCATTTTTTTAATGGCTAAGATTGTCTGATCAATGCGATTTCGATGATATGGTCCATCTACATCATGGTCTATGATTTGGACGGTTTGGATTGACGCATATATAGACAACATATACTGTGGTTTTATTGTACACGTGTGAATGGCCATACTCTCCCAGAGTGTCATTGCTATTATCAAGTTTTAAAGTAGGGTGTAACCTAATCCACTTACGCTCACTTGCCCTGAGAAAATATACTAATCGAGTTCTCAGGTGCAACGAGTTGTATCGTAAGCTATGATCCAACTATCTATAAGTACTGTTAGGTTTTCAAGCATGTACAAAATCTAAACGTTCCAAGAGGTTGGCATAATCATGTAGAACACCATGCAATAATCATTGCGATCTACCTCATAGAAAAAAAAATGAAAGACACTGATATCATAAAAAGTGCTAGTGTGGGTCAAGTGATGGCTGGGTCGGCCTGATCTGTCTATTACACGATCTTCATGGTCAGACGAACCTTTTGGACGGGTTGGATGTGATGCATAAATGCCACGTTGGCTGTTATGTGCTAGTTGGACTGTTGGTTGATGGTCCAACTACTTGGATGGTTCAAAAGTACACATGAGATAGTTGTAAAGCGATCCAGACCATCCAAACGGCTGACCCAACTTTGGATGGAGCATAACTGAGAAATTGCAATAAGAATATTATATCAAACATCTGATTGGACTGTATTGAATTGTGTTGTATGGTTTGCAGCTTAGGGTTTCTGAAGTGGGAGAGAGGACCTCAGTTATAAGCATTACATGCAATAAGAAGACAGATACAATGGTGAAGCTTTGTGAGGTTTTTGAATCTCTGAAGCTAAAAATCATCACAGCAAACATCACTGCCTTCTCTGGCAGGCTTTTAAAGACCATTTTCGTGGAGGTAAGATTTTTCAGGAAACATGATTCTCTGTAGACCATCTAGACCATCCAAATTTTGGGGAACACTTTCGATGGAACGGATCCTAAAGATCATACTGATAGAGCAATCTTAACCGTCCGTAATTAGTGGCAATTAAATTGACGGGTTTAAAGTAAATTAGATGATGACACAAATATATTGGTGTATTGTATGGATATACAGAATCGATATGGATGGTCTGGATTGTGCTAAATCCATGCCACGTTCAGGATGGACGAGTAACCACAATTCTAAGATGGTGGTGAGCTAACTTTATAGAATCCAAAAGACCATTGTACTCGCTCCCCTCCCTTCCTTTCTAGAGAAGTTACGAGGCGAATCCTACTCGCGGGCACAAGCGCCGGGGGTGACACGTGTACAACCATGGAGCAATTAGTCAAGTGGGCCACAACTGTCATCAGTTATTTAAATACAGATGTGGCCCCCACCAGATGAGGAGACCCATCCTAATTTTTGGTCGCGAGTAGATTCCGCGAGTAGGCTACCTCTCTTCTCAGAGAGGGACGGGGATTAGGTGAGGAAGGGGCCGATGGGCCGAAGGGGTAACAGCTTAGTGGGTGAGGCCGTCACCGTGGGGCCCATATAGATGTATTTGTTGTATATCCACACCGTCCATCCGTTTTTTTACCTCATTTTATAATATGTTGCGAAAACTAGGAAGATCCAAATATCAGGTGGACCAGACAACAGGAAAACAGTATTGATTGAACGCACACCATTAAAAACTTCCTAGGCCTACTGTAATGTTTATTCCCCATCCAATCTGTTGATTAGATTATAGAGATCTGGATGAAGGGAAAACACAAACACCATCTTGCTCCAAAACCTTTTTGACTTCCAAGAAGCTTTCAATGGTGCGAATTCAATACTTGTTTTCTGGTCCACCTGAGATTTGGATCTGCCTCGTTTTTTGACCTAAAATCTAAAATGAGGTGTAAAAACGGATGGACGGCGTAGATATACAAAAAAAAATATATATATACATTTATGTGGGCCCCACTGTCAGGGCCTCGGCCAATCCGCGCTTCTCGGATGGAATCTGGGAGCATCCTACGACGAGTTGGAGTAGGTTTTTGTCTCCGTCGCGCCTAACAATACAGCTTGTGGCACCAGGCACTGGGGCCCACGTGCTGAGATAGTCCATTGATTTGAACCGTCACAATATCTTCATCACCAATATATCCAATAACTACGCCTCTTTGTTAATCTTAAACTTTTATTTTTAGAGTTGAATGTGAGCCATTGAAAACTTTCTTTTAATTGTTCTAAAATCATCTACAAGTAGTGATAACAAAAATCAACCATTTATAATAGTATTATTATTATGGATTGAATAGAATATATTATAAAACATGGACCGTCCCGATCTTCAGAAAACCCACATGTGTGCCCCAGTGTGCGGCGACACACGGTGAATTCTCAGTCGCGACAGAGGAAAATCGAACTCGGGCAATAATGGGATCCGCGATCCGATGCTTTGATGGTATACACGGTCTCTAGATTCCAACTAGTGGGATTTGGGGCCCATGCTTCCGTCATCGAGGCCGTTGATCAGTTGCGTCCTAGTCTGGTAGACCACGACCTGTATATCTTTATTAGTCTATTGCAACCTCACTTTTCAGCCTTTACGGTAAAGAAAAAAAGAGACAGCAACGGCCCAGATTCAGTTAGATAATGGCTGAAAGATTTGCGGTTATCATTTCTCAATATTGGATATTTTTTAAAAATGGTCCTTTCATGGTGGGCCACAACAGAACAATGGTCTTGATTGCTTAATCATGGTCCATCCAAGCGTTGCTGACTTGCGAGAGTTGTTTTCCTTTTTTCAGGCTGACGAAGGAGAGAAAGCTCAGTTGAAAGCGAAGATTGAAACCGCTTTAGCAGATCTGGACGCACCAAAAAGCTCTATGCGCTTTTAGCTGAAGAACGAGAGGAATGGACGGTCATGATGCATTAGAAATTGAATAAATGTCCTAGTGCGTCTGTACGTACAAGTGTGGCCAGTGGATTCGTGATCCGGACCGTTCATCTGAATGGAACCATCTCAGATTAGGCATGATTAAAAAATCTGCCGGTTTGAAAATCTTAACCCTTTGACCAGGGTTTGCAAATAATGGCCGACAGAAATACAATGACCCTTCAAACAAAAGATATAATTGGGCACTATGGTCTCAACAACCGTCCATGGGCCAATCAGATCAACGGTCTGGATGGCTGAGCCACGGGCTATGTTTGTCCCCAGTAGACGCATCAGGACCCTAGAGTTTCTCTTCATCGAGTGTATGGATGCTCGTATTTGTCTACTAACTTGTTACGAGGAGCCTCTGTTTTCTATTATTTAGCTTGAAATAATCATGTAGATGAACGGCTCTCGTGACTTGTGTTGTTGCTGTGGTCCACTTATATATACTCGAGCATTCTTAATTAATTCACGCGGCCTGGCATTGGATTTTTATTTTTATTTTTATTTTTTACATTTTCTATGTTTTTATATGAAATTTTATAATGGGAATGATGTCATCATTCCAATCGTACGTGGGGTTCACATACGTTCGAGCCTCTGTAGGGTCCACCGAGCTTTTTCTAGAATCCAAACCGTGAATCAGGTGTGCTGTACCATTTTCATAGTACATCCCGCAAATAATTCCGTTTAAAAGTTACGTGGGCCATGCCAGGGGAAATACTGTAAATCATTTTTAAAAGCTCTAAATTCATGTGGTGTGGCTAACATAAGATGTCTAAAGGTTAGATGTTATGTTGATATGGATGTGTTTGGCTTGAAATTTGGTTGTTGATAAATCTGTATGGTGTTGGACATGTCAAAGTCCAACATGTATCAATCAAAATCGCTATGATTTCAAGTGTTGAGATAGATGGTGAGACCGTGAGTTTAAGCAATTTGGCTGTATACTTAAGTATTTATAAATGAAACCAAAAGATTTGTGAAAGGTGGGATTCATCCTTCTAATCAGTTCATTAGTACAATGTTAACATTAGAGGGAACTGAATTGTATTGGTAAAAATGAAAAATAAAACTTACAAAAATAATCCTCAGGAATCTAATGTATATGGTGAGATCTTAGAACTAAGTCTTCTTTGATACAATGACTTGAATATAAAAGAAATGGATTACAATATTGGAAAGAAAAAAAAAATTGCTATCGTTGTGATCCAATGCTCAATGTAGATGGAGGAGAATTACACTATTAAGTTAGGCCGGTCAATATATTAGCGTAGACAAAGGAGATTATATTACTCTTAGGCTAAAGTTAGTTCAACATAGCAACGTGGATGGGTTAGATTACATTATTTCTAAGCTACAATAAACTAAGATAAGATCGATAATGTTGCGTTGTAGATTGTGTTATGTTGGACCAATCTCATTCTCTAAGCTAACGTGTGTAAGGTGACATAAAACTTGGCCAACTTGATGTTGTTCTTACTTTACTTCTTAAGCAATTTCACCCATGAAGACTTCTTTTATGTGATGCCATGGTGATTTGTCAAATCTGTCACTTGTTGCGACCATTTTTCGGTCATGAGACCAAAACGGTGAATAGGTGACTATATCATGTCAGTGAGATACATTAAATGTAACACGTGTCCCATGACAGTAGCCAGCTAAACTTATTCTTTTTTGGACCACTTATGACTTTTTATATTTTAATCACATTCGGTTGTTAGGGTAGCTGTAACGTCCCATCCAACCAGAACAGTGTCCTGGAGCGTCCACGTAGGATTTGCCACTAGACCGTTCACTTAAACCGCACGTAGGTGGGGGTACCACCAAATTAATTAACGCAGGTTAGTCCATTGGGGTGTACCAGTCTAGTTATGATCAGACCAAGTATGGGCCATCAAGCCAAATAGCCTGTTTACACTTAACAACAGCCCGTGTGGGTCATGCAGCGACCAAGGAAAGTCAGAAAAAATTAAAAATTTAGAGAACTATAGATCTCACTGGGCTTGTGGTCCATCGCGGACCACGGACTCAATAGACACTCACAAATTAATTATCCACACCGTCCCAGCAGCACTTGCCAAACGCAACTCACCCCAGGCCAGTGAATCTAACACTTGTAAATAAAATTGAGATACCAGGCTTTCTAACCGTCGGATCTCTTCTACATTTACGGTGAAGGTCTATCGTATTTTTCTATGCCCGTCCCCCGAATCTGGGACCCGATCATGGAACGGTGACCGTTGATCGCAAATCAGACCCGTACGATCAAACCCCGCATCCGATCTCACCCAAATTTTGTATGGCCTTTCATTAGTCCATGAAGCATCTACCCTATAAGTTTCATGGCTAGAGGGCCAACAGAACCACCCCAACAACCAAAATGGACCTCGTTGGGCCATTTAAAGATCGGAGCCATGTGATAGATCCTCGCATCCGTTTGTCCCCAAATTTTGCATGACCCTTTATCAGCCATGAGACACTTACATGCCAAATTTGGTGGCCAAGGGGATGACAGGGCCACTCCAAAGCCAAAAGGGCCCCCATAGGGCCATTTTGGGAAGTTGTTAGAACTTAAGGCCAAAGGTCCCAAGTCTAGGAAATAAAACCCTAGCTCCTTATCTCATAACTCCTACTATTACTACCACTACCAAGGGTGTAAAGAGAGAGCAAGGAGAGAAAGAGTGAAGAAGGGAGAGGGTGGATCTTAGATCGAGGTGGGGCCTAAGGAAACCCAATCTTACAACTTCCTACCTTTTCTCCAAGAAAACCTCCACCACAACCGCAAGAGTCGCTTTCGTTGATCGTATAGGTAAATCCCTCATCCTTTTTTTTAAAACCCTTGTGTTGAGAAGGGATTGACATGGAATTCTAACATGCAAGTGCTTGCTTTAGGGATTTCGGCCGATCGACCCCAAAATCTTTGCTCCTAGGTCATTTTTCAAGTCTTCAACGATCCATAGGTGCAGACTATTATCCTTAGGTGGCCTAACACCAATTTTAGTATGAGGCTAATGATTTTTATTGCTTGGATGATGTATTTGGAGAACTTAGAATAACCCTAGGAAAGACCTTACTTCTGATCTTTTCAATCAACATGGAATAGTTATGAATGTTTGTTGTCCCTCACATGATTAATATAAATTTGATGATTATATGTTCACGTCTTGTTTGACGCTTGTATGATGTTACGTTATAGCATGCATGATTCATTAATCGTTGTGCATTTGGGTCCTATGAGGTGTATGAAATGCTTAGCTCTTTCTATAAACCACACCAAAACACATATTTCTCTAAACCACACAAAACACATGCACTTTTACTTCACAACATTGTTAGCTTTGTTTGTTGTAAAATCTAATTTTTATATTAGGACGTATGGACACATGATAATGCTTATGCTAGATGATAGCCCTGATTGTTGGCATGTTATGGATTACCTTCAAATCCCTAGGATGGTCAGGAAACTGAGGTGAGAGAAGTGACCCATTGGTAGGATTGCCTTGAGGCTAGGCCGGTGGATTTGGGCAAGTACGGATGGGCAATAGTAGTTGGACTACATGGGTTGTATGTACCCGATCTCGTCGTCTTGTACACGCTTGGACTCGCAAGGTCTAGTTCACGTACTGACCATTCATATTTGTTAACCATGTTTGCCCACACTTATATGGAACCTGGAACACCCTTCAACTGTTGTAGCCCATTGATAACCAAATTGAAACCGATCCACCCAGGCATGGTAGAATGAGACATTGTATCCAAGCTGTTGGCCTACGCTGGGGTGACGAGCCTCCATGTAGTGACCACGAGCGATCCCTTTTTTCAGCACTTCCCATGTACTTGAAGTTGGGAATGGAGAACCCGACGGGATCAAGGATCGCAGGGTCTGGCCTCACACGTTGGGGGGCCTTAGCCTCGCAACCAGTTCAGGGCATTGATACGTGGTGTGTATCAGTTTTCCCAACCTGCTAGACTAATGGAATTAACTAAGAACTCGGTTAACCTTATCATCGCATCGCACTAGCTAGGTTGGCGACTCGGCAGTCGAGGTCGCAATGAGGGAGTGTTGTTCATTTGCGATTGTTAGACGAAGTCGCTTAAGGGAGTGTTGTGGCAAGGGCATGCATCATATCATCTATCATGCATATACATTAATAAGATTAGTCAGGTGTTTATGAATGATTGTCTTTCATTAAGTTTATAATATAATTGATGCTTTTTACAACTTAAGACTAATAGCACCCATTGAGTTGATCACTCACTCTCACTCTAGGAGGGTGTTTTAAAACACCAACCAGACTCTCCCGTAAATGCAAGTGGTGCAGAGTATGAGGAGCCTGACGGCGTGAGCCTTGAGGAGGAGGACGAGCTGTCCTACTTCCAGCTGATGGACGGTTCCCCGTCGGCCCAGTAGGTGGGATTCGGATCGCTGAGTAGTTGACTCAGCCCCATTCTTTTGGACATGGCATTCTTTTTATGATTTTGCTGGGCAACGCCTTATGCGACCCATTATATATTCTTTTGGACTTGTATATATATATGTATGTATGTGTATGTGTGTGTGTATATATATATATATATATATATATATATATATATATATATATATATATATATATATATATATATTTGACCCCTTTCATTCCAGTAGATCAGTTGTGATTATGTTTTATGTTCCAAGAAATTCCATGCTGCGCATTTAAATCTGATTAAATGCAAATTAGTAAAAGTTAGCATAAGTGATACCCGGGAACTTAGGAGTCGAGTGTATACACGACCCTCCAATTTTCAGGGCGTTACAATAGCTGAAGAGATCTTCCATTTATCTCTTATTGATATTTCACTCCACTTAGCTGCTAGATCTAAAGGGGTCAGATCAAGTGTAAATCAGATGGTATGATGAGTGAGTTAATTAGATAACAGATAAAGACCACATTAGCCACCAACCAAGAAATATATATGGTGTGCATCCCCTTTCCAATCTCTCTTGATTGTTCTTGTGGTATAGGCCACCTAGGCTTTTCTATTAAGATGATTATCAAGTTCCAAGAATGACATGGGGGGACACATCTAATCATGTGTGGTTTGGTTGGAACATAAACATTGTGGTGGCAGAAAAGCACACACATTAGAAAAGTACACACATAATTGATGATGAAAAAGAAAATAATCAAATCAAAACATCAAAGCTAAAGATAAAAAATAAGGGATAAGATGCACTAAAAATTATATAGTTCAGTAATATACTTGCATGCAAGGGACATCAAACCAATACTTTCTTTGTTAAAATAGTTGAACTATGGAATATAAGGCATACTTCTCTAATCTATTGTCCAATTATAAATTTCTTACCGGAGAATTCTACTAGAAAGATCACTCGTTCTATATGTATTTCTCTTTTACAAACAACACCATAAGACAGTACAAACCTTTAGTCTTTCCAAACTACACATCATACGTATGAACAAGAAAGAAAATAAGAGAGATGTTTCCTTTTAGGAAGCACAACACATCTCATATGGGTTCATGTGTTTGTATGCATCACTCGCCATGTGTTTTTTACATGTCATCATTAGAAAATTCCCTATGTGTTTTTCCACAAGATTCTTTATTAAGTAACATTGACATGCATGAATGACATTGAAATTTGGGTCATTCCTAAGATTCATTATCAAACTATCTCATGAATTTAGTATTGATCAAAGTAAAAGTGAAACATTTTCTTTACTGTCGATGTTCACATTGATTATTGCTCATATGCTAATCCAGATATTAAGCTCATTCTATTCTTATAAAAATGATCTTTTTTGTTTTTTGTTTTTTTTTTTCTAAAAAAAATAATTCCATAACCCGTAGTTGGATCCATTAAACTTCAACACCTTGAATTTAATAAAACTCAATCTAGATTGTAGTGTGAACGTTGACATTGGTTTTATACTAAATGGCTTCTTAACTTTGGCTTTAACATCAATTATTCCGTAAAAACATTTGTATACAATTGATGCAAACAATACAAATCATAAAAGAAAAGAGCTAAACTAAAATGCAAAAGCCAACGAGAAATACGAGCAAGAGACAAATATTTACATGATTCGACATCATGCTTATATCCATGAACAATGAAACTATGAACAATAATACAAAGTTTTCTTCTTTAGTAAAATAAGAGAATTCCATAGTACAAGTGTTAGACGTATCTCCCTTTCTTATTCTTCTCTTGTATAGACAAGATAAGAAAGAACCGTAGCTAAGCCATTCCAAGCTACACTTCACATGTACAGACGAGAGAAAAGAAGAGAGGTGTTCCCTCTCAGCGAATTCATCTCATATGAGTTCATGCAAACACATGCACCACCGCCCTAACAGGCCCCACTAAGTTTGAACTTATATGAGCTCCAAAAATTTCAATTGAAATGTATCTGATTATTCCCCATACCATTAATTTTTTAGACTAGCTTTTTATTACGGCTAAGATTTGACCCTTTAAATGCAACTCACCGCCATGTATCTATAATTCATGCACTAATTACATTGTAATTATTAGTTCATGGTCCATCTAAAGTGGGACAAATGATTTGAAAAGGTTAGATTAAGCTACATATGTTAGTTGCACAATTAAAGTTCAAGCCAATGGACCATCACTCTCCAATGTTTTTCTCTTCCTCATAGTGCACATTTATATGGTTGTGACTCAGGCATTACATGTGCTCAACATCAAAGGCATGCCATTTTTCCATGTGGGCCGGGGCACATCTGATATCGTTGTAGGTGCTCACCATTCTATTTATTATATTGTATTTAAAATTAGGTTAATGACGGTTAGGATGGAACAATTGAATATTTGTCTAGTGGGCCTTGAAGACATTGAGGCCCATGAAGGTGGGTTCACCTTGGATGTGTTCATCATCTTGAATACGCCACTTGGCTATGTAGGAACCATTCTATTATGGATGGTTAAGATCATCAGATCAATATGGTATTTACATCATGGTCTGATCGGTGTTAATGCTTGGTCAAAAGAGAGAAGAGTTTTAAAGTAAAAGTAAGAGTGTTTAAATAATTAACTACAGTTACATAACAACAAGAAATTCTTAGCCTTTCTACGCTGGAAAGCTTCTTCCTCATGTAGAGTATGCAGTTGTTGAACATTATTAATGTGGCATCCAATGAACTCAAACTAAACCATACAAATCATGGGCCGCGACATAAATCGCTCTGAAATTAAAAAAAAAACCACACATTGATTTATTTCCCTAACTAGCTAGTTGGTAGATTCTCAATGAGATGGTGGAAATGATTAACGATCTAAATTAAGGCCCACTAATCAAATGTTAGGATGATTATATTAATTTGGAGTTTGAATGATGACTTATGCATGGTGCATCCACCACGCAAATTACAGAAGCTAGTCAAAGCTGAGCAAGTCAAAACATGTGCAAGACACGAGAGAGAAATGGAGAGGAGGTTGAAAATGACTCATTTGATGATGTAGCAAAGTCATGATAGTTAGCTCTGAAGTACTTTGAAATTCGACATGACATAAGTGGACTCAGCTAAATATTCAATGTATCTTTACTTAATAAACATTTATTTGTTGAATTTAAATCTAAATATCCCTAGCATATCCATGGATCAACCAATTAGGAAAAGAGACCAGACCCATGATATATTTGAGTTAGTTTGGATTCATCATATGATTGCCTAAGATCAAACATCATTGTACCAAACCATAATAGTTTCCTCATTTTGAAGAGCAATAGAAACCATTCATTGGTGGGCCGCTTTACTTAATTATCCAAACATTCCTAATACTTAAATTCATTTCATATTTTTTAATAAGACAAAATTTTAACCATTTAGAAAATGAATTCTGTAGGAAACTGTACTAACTTTAATAAGAGGTAGAGCTTGAAAGGATTATCCACAAAGATAAGGCATCGAGTCAAATATCACGTGGAACTAGTTTCCAAGGGGGAATTAATACCATACATTGACTTCTACGAAAATCTAACATGTAGTCAGTTTCAATCTAGAAACTCAAAAATCTACTTAAATACAAGATTTCATCCAAATCTTAGAGGGAATCCTGTGGGCCCAGTGAAAGGAAACAATATCGAATCATCCTTAAAACCTCCAAATTCCAAACACCATGGTGGGCCCCACCCGTTCTGGATTTTTGGATGGGGCTTAAATTTGGTCTTTTCGGGGTGGGCCTCATCTAATGCATGGTGGACGCACGGACGCGGACTGCGTCCTACCCCGCCCGTCTCTAGCCATGAACGGACAGTTCTTTGGGTGAGCCCACTGTGATGTATCGGTTTATCCACGCCGTCCATTCCTCATCTCAGATCATTTTAAGGTATAAGCTTAAAAATGAGACAGATCCAACTTTCAAGTGGACCACACCACAGGTGACTCTTGCATTTAATGTTTTGTCTTTTCATGCAACCCAAGCTTATTATTTGGTGTGGTCCACTTGAGCGTTGGATCTGACTTATTTTTGTGCACGTATCTTAAAATAATCCGAGAGAAGAGATGGGCGGAGTGGATAAACCGATACATCACAGTGGGTCCACCCACAGAATTGCCTATTAGGGGCCAGAGAGGGCGGGGGTAGGACTCAATCCCCGTCCGTGGGCCCACACGGCTGCATGATGTGCGGTCACCATAGCGTACGGTCCACGTAATTCTGTCCTTTCTTTTCATAATAAATGCAACGCCGTCTAACCTATAGGTTTTTTTTTTTTGGGTTAGCTTGTTAGTACACACACCTATGGTTCATATCTATTGGAAAGTGACCGTTCGTGGGCGACATATATTGTTATCCAAGCCGTTCAAATTACGGTCCTCGTTATGGATGGAGCATAGCTTGAAATTCTCATTTATCGTGTGATCTCAACCGTCAGTTTTCTCCAGTAAAATTAGGATTGATGAACCACCGTTTAGTTATGCTGGCAGGCATTACACAAGTCAACGAATCAGTGACGGAAACGCGCTGAAAATGGACGGAGAAAAGAGGAGTTATTTGATACTCTGGTAGCATATGTCGCTTGATACACAGTCACTTAAAAACTGTATACGTGTACACGTAGGCAATTTTATTTTTTATTTTTTTTTATAATTATTAACCGTCCAATAGATGACCACTAATCCAATTGACAGATAATCGAATAATCTTAATTTTTCGGTTATGATACATCTACACGTGCATCCATATTTTGGACCGTTTAATATAAATTTCATGCATGCCACGTTAGTGCATGTGTGATGTGTATCATCCATCGCACTTTATCAGAGTATCAAAAAATTTTCCCAGACAAATGGTTTTGATAGAATGCAGGGCCCCACATGACATCTGGGCCATCCAAACGAATAGTGCCTACAAAGTGAGCTCCACGAGTGCTTTGAATTTGGAACGTTGGACTTTCGTGTTCCTCGTTAGCCATCATTCGCATACAAGATTGACTTTGAGCAGCTTGATCAGTAGACCAACGTCATTTTTATTTCAAATCCATGGCATCAGCACAACATACGTTATCAATGAACGGTTCAGATCTCTGACACGTGTGCAGAAACCGCGGGAAAAAGGAAGGGTGAAACGACGGTGGCAGGCGCTGTTAGGAGTCAACGACTCACACGGTGCAGAAAACGCGCCGAAAAAAGAACCGTCAAACGAGGAATCGAAGACTAAAAACAACACGTGAATGATGTGTCACAGGAAGCTAACGTGAGCCACGTCGGGAAGGGTAACGACGGGCCCCACTGGTGAATCATATGTCCACTTTGATGTTTATATGCTATCCATACGATTCATCGGTCATTTTTAAAGGGATGAATTTAAAAGTAAAAGATATTAGCCTGCCGAAGCTTTGGTGCCTAGAGTTAGATATAGGCATGGAGTCAAGTTGGACCGAGGTAGGGCTAATCTGACTTGATTCAATTTAAAATAGGCCTGATTCGGACTCAACCCAGACAATATATTGAGTCCAGTGTGCTTGACCTAATTTGAGTTTGGGCTTAGCCTAGACAAATCCATACCGAGTCAGACCCGGTCACAAGTATCAAGTCAAGTCGATCATCATCAAGTTAGGTCGGGTGTAGCGAGTATTTGCGGGCTGAAATCACAGCTCAGAACGTAAGTGCACCCATCAGAGTTGCAACCTCTCCATCAACTACATGGCAGCATCTCAGATCTTAAATGTCAAATCTGGGGTTTTATTTTATTTTTTTTTAAATAAAAAATAAAAATAACATACAAGTCGGGTTTCAGATCAAGTTGAGCTAGTACCGAGTTAGATTTTAGGTTGAGTCGAGTCAAGTTACTGGGTGACCTGAACTTGACTCGATTTGAATTTGGATTGGACGAAGTCTACTCAGTCTTGTTCAACTCACACACTTGATTTGAGTCAAGCCAAGTCTGAATGAGTTGAATCTGCCAAGTCGAGTCGTCCCGTGCCCAGATCTACCTAGACTGTTTCGGTGTTGGAAATTCAATCTTCACTGTTTCTTATCATGTGGCCCACTTAAACTTTAGATATTAATCTTATTTTTGAACTAGTGTCCTAACATAATATGAAAAATCGAATGAACAAATTATTGTAAGCATAACAGTGGGCTGCTCCTAGTTCATCTACAACCCTACAAATTATTCATCCATCTATGCAACCCTAACATAGGGTACCTTATAATTGTAGGCGTTGATATCATGAGAACATTTATCTACTTATACGTTATTGTTTATGTGGGGCTCATCATATTGTTTGCCAGCCATTTAATCTATTTATCAAATAAGACCTACGATGATAATGAAATGCTGACAAATCACTCAACACCTCCAAATTCAAGTGCTCCACATGATGGTTGAACCAGCTTAATTCACGTAACATCCAACGTTGATAGTGATGTGATGGGATCTTACAAAGGAACCTCTTCTTCTCAGAAGACAGTTGAAACTGGATGGTAGCACATGTGGAGCATTCTAAGTTCACAAACACAAGAAATGCTTTGTTTTCATGGAAATGCATTAGGGGGCCACATGGGAAACTTTGGTGAATTTTCCATCGTTGATTGTAGTGAATTTGATTATTTTGGTGGCTGAGATTGGGTGTGATTTCTATTTATTTATTTATTTATGTGCATTACACATCTCAGTTTCAAATGGTGTGATTGGTGGGGGCCATTTGGGAATTTATCATGACGGGTAAGATGGTGTCCTCGACATTAATGGTCCACTTCGATTCCAGTGGATGGTTTGGATCTGGCATGTGTCCCACGTACACATGTGTGGCCCAAAAATTTTCTTCTTGCAATGATGGGTGTTTTTACTTGCATGCTAGTTGTAATCTTGACCATCCAAAACACTGCCCTGATGTTGGAATCTAAAACTTGCAGACTCGGATTCGGTAGTGACCCCTATTGTAGCAAGGTCGGTACTGGTTGGTACTGTGGGACCCACTATGATTTTTGAGTTTCATCCATGCCGTCCATCCATTTTGCCAGCTCATGTTATGTTATGAGCCCAAAAATGAGGTAGATTCAAATCTCAGGTAAATCACAGCGCTGGAAACAGTGGTGATTGAACACCCACCATTAAAAACTTCCTAGGGCCCACTGTAATGTTTATTTGCTATACAACCCTTTGATAAGGTACACAGACATCCTAGGGCCCACTGTAATGTTTATTTGCTATCCAACCCGATGATAAGGTACACAGACATGGTTGGAGGGAAACACAAAAAAATAAAATAAAATAAAATAAAATAAAAATCTGAGGTGTGGTCCACTTGAATAACAGATTTACAAAAGGAAAAAAGAAACCGTGCAACTGATCAAAGGATTCTAACCGTAAGATCATGGTCCATAAAATTGATGGAAATATCAAACACGTTAGTGATCTAAAGCGATGAATAGACTTATGAATGGGCCTTCGATTTTTGGGGAATAGATGGACGGTCCAAGTTCACCAACCCCTAAATGAGTGTGCATTGAAACTCAATAGAGATTGGAGCCTGTTACATCGTTTTCTTTTATAATTTATTTATTTATGGGAGAATTCCTCTGAAATTAAGATTTTACCAAAAAGTGCCTGGGACTTTCGAAATTAGCATAGAATCCTTTTCCGATTTTAAAATGACCAAAATATCCTCATCCACATTTTCTTGCAAAAAGCGGTGGATTTCAAGATCATGGGGTCCACCTATTGTTTACATGCCATCCATCCCTTCCAATAGGTATATCCCATTGTGATTATTAGATAAATAAAGAATGAAGGTGATCCAATCATTGGTGGGCCACAACCATTAAAAAACAGTCACACCATCCAAAAAACTAAAAAACCATGTGTGGCCCACCTGATGTTGGATCCACATGATTTTTAGTTATCTGATCATCATGATCAAATGTATATGCTGAACAAGTTGGATGTCATACACAAAACACGTGGGTCATAATGCAATGCCCTAAGGATATTAAGAAAAAATAAAATGACGATGGTTATTCAGTCATTTAATCCTTTGAAAAACACTTCACCTACCTCCAAACATTAGGCACTTTTAGTTAACATTGGAATTTTCAAGGAGTTGTATGGTAATAATCTATTTATTTATTTGTTAGGTTGTTAATTATATATTTGGGATTTTTAATAATGCCTTCACTATTGGAGATTGCCAAAATGCCTCTTTACTTTTATTATTTAAAAATTATTGAAGTTGAGACTTGTGGGGTCTAATTGGCAACTGTATGAAATCCAAGGCTTGTGCAACAAATGGACCCTACCATAATGATCAGTCGAATAGAAAATAATGTCAATCCATTCATTAGGTGGGCCACACAAAAAATAATTTACACCATCCAAAGACATCCAAATTCACTTATAAAACATTCAATGATTTTATTTTATTTTTGTAATTATCGTGTGCATGTGTTAGATGGGTTGTGCATCATACGCATGCTAGGTGGGCCTTACAATTCTCGACATTATTGTTTTTTAAAAAAAAATAATAATGGAGAACATTTTGATAAGTCTCTTAAGCTGGCTTTATTTCATAAAATTATTTTTTTTATGAATTTTATTGTTATAATCCGCTACGGCCATTAGATGACACACCAAATTTAGGTGTGGGGTCCAAAAATATCAAACCCTTACATGATTCAAGTGAGTGATAACAAGGGAAATAATTTGAAGGGTAAGCATTGCCCTATAAACCGTATTGAATTGTATGGGACCCGGGCTTAATAGGGTGGCACGCTTGGTGATTTAGGGTGGATTTCTCAAAAACAACATAGTAGGGCTTACCCTCTTTTCTCGCATCATTGTTAAGAAATCTAATGAAATGTACTTTATTCATAATTATGAGGTGGCTCAGTGAAAATCTTTTCTGAAAAAGGTATGGAAATCGTATATTCTATATTAATAAGGTGTTTTTTGTAAATTTCCTACAAATTAAAAATGTGTATCACCCGTTGAGAAATTGATGGTTTTTTGATTAATTGGTCTGCAATTCCACGTACCAGTTTTGGGACATGAAAATCTGATCAATGCTGCTAATGAAACATGTGCTTGATCTGAGGATAGACGGCATAGATTTGTTGTTGTGGTCTCGGAAAGTATGGTTTTAAGATGGTTACCGTTTGGACGGCACCTTTCGACTTTACTATCCGATTGTGATTTGGGGTTCATCCAAACACTGTCCAGAACCTGACGGCTGGATGTAGCTCTGCTGCATGTAATGTACGGTGATGATTTGAAAGTATCTAAATTGTGGGCTATGGTCCATCCAACATGTGACTCGAAGATTGGATGGTTCAGATATGACATGAGAGTGCAATTCTCTGGTTTGAGAGTAGGGGTATCAATGGGCCTCGCTGGTCCATCGGGTTATCGGGTCTGGCCCACTTGTAGGTGGTCTTGGACTGAAATATTAGGCCCGTCGGCAAGGGCCGAACCAAAAATATAAGCCCGTTTATCAATCAGGATGGGATCGGGTATCTCAAGCCCATTGGCCCACTAAGCCTAATCACTTTGGCCCATTGAGGTTTCAAGGACACTTTTGTAATACATCTTGCCATGTGGGGCCCACTTAAATGAATAGCCCAGATCTCGAGTCCGGGTTATGGGCTAGCATAAGTCCTATGTCTTTTGGGCCATCATGAGTCCGGGACGGCCTTTGATGGCTTGTTGCAAGTCTAGCTTGTTGACAGCCCTATCTGAGAATGAACCTAATTGGGCTGTCAACGGCCCGGCCATGGTTTTCTTTTGGCTGGGAATAGGTCAGGCCGGCCCGTTAACAGCCCTATAATCCTGGTAGACTTTCGAAGCATCTGTTTCGATACATCCTGGTGGATCTGATCTAATAGAGGTGGGGCCCATGTCTCATCTGCATAGGGCAGAAATTGGTTGGGTGAGACCTACGGTCAACTGGCCGGCCCTGCACGAGGCAGGTTTGGACCAAGGTAAACTTTTTAGTGGGCCCTTCTTGGGCTAGAACTATGATGTAGGGATGAGCGTGATGAGGTCGATCACCGTCTGCCTCAAGCGGATAACTACTCCAAATCCACAGAGTTTTTTAAGATTCCTCACAGAGACACCTCGAATTCATGAGAAAAAAATAGGAAAGAATAGAAATAAATTCTAATAAATTTAAATTTTCATTAATATATAATAAAAATAAATTTACAGCCCTTTAAATAGTGGCACTAAATATTTGAAGAAGTTTCATAATCTAACTCCATAAAATTCGTAACTCACTATAAATAGTAATTTTACTAAGTGTCATATTTGGCTTAACGATGTTATTCTTCTAATTTTTCTAAGCAATTTTTATGTTGGATACAACTCCTAAAGCTCAAAGAATGAAGAGTTATAATCAAACTAAAATTTACTATAAATAGTAAAAATATAAATAAAATGGATTTTCGACCATCGAGCTAATGGGATCTTGCAAATTTGGCGTGGGCAACCCGACTTGGTTGGCTAAAGTAGCTTCTCCTATCTCAAAATCATATATATTGTACGTCTAGTGACTCATTACGGTACGGTCAACAAGAAACGCCTGTTGTAAGGTTCTGACAATCTAGATCACCTTCGCCTCCGATCGGGCCTTCTCTGGTTCATCTTTTTTCATGAAAGTGCCTGCAACCCGCTCTACATCAAACTATGACCCATTTGAGTAAATGGGTTGGGTTTGGGTTCAAGCCGTGGGTCGTGCTAGTGTCTGATCGGTCGACTTGGGCTTGGCGAATCATAGGCATGTTGGGTTTGGACCATAGAGTAATGGGTCATGGGTTGGGTTGGGCTGGGCTGGATCTAAGGGCCCACACGAGCTTGGAAGTGCTATTTGATACACCCGCAGGGTGTTATAGTTGATACACGGTCGTATTGGCATTCACTACCTTAAGCTAGACCGTCCACAACAATATGGAGGTCATCACCTCATCTATTTTAGTGTTCTAATTTATGTTACGTGTATGCCACGTGTGCAGTTTTTGAGTGCCTGTGTATCAACCATCACATTCTTCCTGAGTAGGAAAGTTTTCCTCACATGGTTGAACAAGCTGGTCCAATCGGGCCAACTACCCAGCAGAAACACTCTAAAGGTGGGACCGGCCCAAGAGAGCCCAGCAAGCATCCTTCACCGTTTGTAATGGGACATGTAGCCTTGCGTACAGGCCCAAAAGCTTTTGGGACATACTCCCTCAGTGGTGGGCCTTAACAGACCAGCGATCTGCACCGTAGATATAAATTTCAAACTAGATGATTGGCTTAGGATTCAGTTAATCACTAGGCCAAGTCAACCAGACTCAGTGAGTAAACCAGGTGAGTTACTGGACGAGGTCTTCCCAAGCCTGACCCGTGAAGTAAAACCTACGGCCGGGCCTAAGCTTGTAAGGCTCGATCCAAAACTTTTATGGCCCATAAGAAGTTTGGATTTGCTTTATTTTTTTGTAAACACCCCACCCTAACAAACGATGTACCTTATTTTTTTTATCATGTGAGATGACTTGTGAGCTTGGAAACTTCTTAGAAGCATAACTCAACCATCCCTCCAAACTCAAACTTAGGGCACTCACTCGAATGTGTTTTTTAACAGAACTTCAATAGGTGAGAGGTGTAAGCACCGCGAAGTGTGAACCGATCTCGAACTATACGAAACGTCGAACGTTGAAACGCCGAACGTTGACTTGAAGTGAGCATGTCTTCGTCAAGCACCTAAGAACTGGGCCTGCTTCTCTTCTTTCTGCCGTTGAGCGGTTCTTTTCCTTTCTTTCATTTGGGTTAGATACAGTTAGACCACAATAAGGTCCATGGACCCAACCGAACTGGTAGGATTTATATGCAAATTTGAAGTACAAAACCCTTATTAGGGTGGCTTATGTCGTCCCCCATGACATTTACAATCGATAGTGGCCCACCGGCGATTTACAATAGGCGTCGATGGCAATAGGTCCATCAGCTGGGCCATTTTAGTAAGCTCATACTGTAAACCGAGCTCTAAAGTTGTGACCAAAAGTGTAAAAATTATTTTACAATGGTGATCTCATTGCCGCCTAAATCTTTATAAAACTGGGCAAGTAAAGGAAAACCCATCGATTAAGCGGCATCCAAATGCCGCCAAAGGATAAAATGGTTATTTCATTCTCCAAGTGATGAAATTATTTTCTTTATCAATTACCATGTTCTCCAACCTTTCAGATCTTATCATGCGGGATGCTTGCCTTCTAAATTTGTACAAATTACCAAATTATCAAGTAGACTTCTATAAATAGAGACATGTCTTTCATGTGAAATAGAGAGATTTAGAAAGAGAGCTAGCAACATTTGACTCTACAACACTTAGGTTGGGGACAAGTGTTAATGAGTTGGTGTAGAGAGATCTAAAGCTAACCTAAAGTTTAGGAAAACCCTTGCTACCCTTGAGAACACTTGAGAGTCACCTAGGTCATATCAATCAACCTACATAAGCATTCAAGCACTCTCAACATTGTAAGATTAGTGGAGTAGGGTTGAGATCTAAGATCTATAATCCCATCGTTTAAGAGGAGTACCTTACCTTTCATTTCTTTCTCTCACATCTCCAAGTGCATCGACAACAATCTAGCTACTCTCTTTTATCGTTTTTTTATTTTTATTTTTAATTTTTTAAAATTTTTAAAATATCGTGTTTTGCATCTCTCATCTCATACATTCCCTGCTTATAATTTGAATTGTCTTTGGTTGTATGCTCTGCAAATTGTCGAATTTTCGGATCTCGGTGCATAAGACGCCAAGTTTTGCTTGCACCACCTTTCTTTTATTTAATTATTTACATACCACATATGTTGTCCTCACATTAGGTTGAGACATCGCTATCTTCCTTGCAGATAACTTGAATGGATATTAAAACATTTAGTTATTAACATATTTATATCAATGCATCATTTATACATTGCACCAGTTTTTCCTCTCTTTTTTGCAATCTATATTTCTTTCAAATATATTTTAGATTAAGACTTTGTAATCTTCTTAGTAGTAACTTACTACCCGATTTCTGATACCACCGGTAGTCAAACTGATTTATATAATATAAGGCTTTTTCGAATCTTGAAATTTTCAAAAAAAATAAAATAAAAAATTCTTAGATCTTTAAAGGTAGAGACCACTTGCAAGGGTGGACAGTTGAGGATGCCTAACTTATTCCCTCATCATCTCCAAGTCTTTCAAACGTATTATTTTAATTCACTTCATGCCCAACAAATTACCACACCATCTTAGGTGAGGCCAGAGCCACACCTAATCTACTCTCATTCACCATAAAATTTATTACCGACATCATCACACCCCAATATCAAATAGAGGAAAATTGCTTGCCAGCGATGGAAAGCTAGGTGGGGCTCACAGGAGTGTGTTTTCCCATATCCACTTTGTCCATCTATTTTTCCAACTCATGTTAGGATATGAGCACTTTAAAAACACTAACACACCAAACACTAACACACCGACATGCTAAGATATTTGAGTGATAAAATAAGGCTAATCCAAAACTCAGGTAGATAGTAGAAGAGGGTAAAAAACTCCCACAGTTGAAGAGGGTAAAAAACTCTCACAGTTGAAACCCTCTTGAAATCCACCTTGATGTTTATATACCATCCAAACCGTTCATAAGGGCATTCTCACTTGGATGAACTGAAAATTCAAAATATTAGCTTGGTTCAAAACTCACGTGGCCCACGAATGTATCAACGGTGAAAGTTCAATCCTACTATTTCCTGCAGTGCAACCTGCTTGAGTTTGGTTTCTCCCTATTATATTTTTTTTGTTCATCCCCTGTCATGAGCTGGCAAAACGGACGGACTTATCACAAACACCACGGTGGACCCCACCTAGCCTCCGACCGCAGGACAGGCAATCCGCGTCCGTACCAAATGAGGTCCTGCTCGCCGGGGAAACGGATTGGCTACTCCCCCTGCCACCAGCCGATGGCCGGTGTTCGGTGGTCTGTGGGCCCCACCATGATGTATGTCTTTCATCCATGCCGTCCACCTATTTTTGTAGATCATTTTATAGTATTAGACAAAAAATGAGGATATCCCAATCTCGAATGGACCACATTACAGGAAACAGTGTTTAACGAACGGAGACCATTAAAAACTTTTTGGGGCCATAAAAGTATTGGATCAAGCTGATCTTTGTTTTTTCCCTTCATCTGGGTCTTTATGACCTAATTAACAGATTGGATGTCAGATAAACAGTACAGTGGGCTTAGGAGGATTTAAATGATGGATATCCAATAACTATTGTGTTCCTATGGTGTGGTCTACCTAAGATTTATATCACTCTTATTTTTAGAAAAAAAGCCATAAAATGATCTTTAAAAATAGATGAACGGAATGGATGAAACAAATACATCTTGGTGGGGCCCACAGAGCACCGACCACGGAGACGGGCTGGTGTCAGGGGTAGTAGCCAATCCGTTTCCGCTCGCCGGTAACAGATTGGCTACGTCTTGGCTGGTGGTCGGTGCTCCTTGAGCCCCACCGTGATGTATGTCTTTCATCCATGCCGTCCATATATTTTTATAGGTCATTTTATGGTTTGAGACCAAATATTAAGTATATCCCAATATCAAACAGACCACATTACAGGATGATCTTTGTTTTTTCCCCCTTCATCTGGGTCTGTATTACCTAATCAACAGATTAGATGTTAAATAAACAGTACAGTGGGCCTTAGGATGATTTTAATGGTGGATATCCAGTCAAAACTGTTTTCCTGTGGTGTGGTCCACCTGAGATTTAATCCCTATCAGTTTTAGCATCAAGCTCTAAAATGATCTGTAAAAATGGATGAACGGCATGGATGAAACACATACATCATGTTGGGGCCCACACAGCACCGACCACCGGTCTGGTGGCAGGGGGTATAGGCCAATTCGTTTCCCGAAATATCGCGCGGATGATACCCGACTGAGTCAATTTTCACATGCGATACGTATCTTATAAGATTCGTCGAGCTTCTACAGCCACAGATTCATCTATGAGGTGGGGCCCACACAAGTTTTTTCGGTGCATGATCACGTTAGAGTGACGTGGCACGTGATTTCTGAACCACAAGAAGCTTGCCATCTTAGACCCGACAGATCCGAGTTTTCGGATAGCCTCTCGTAAAGCCGACCACTCACGAAGCAGAGAATACTTTTCTACTCTGACAGAGTAGGATGTTCGATACGCAGGCACTAAGATATTGTATACATGGAAATCAAGTAGTTCCTTCGAACCGTCCAAAATGTGGAACCCAACTTAGATGTACACAAAATAAAAACTACGCTTATTCTACCACCTACCTAACCGACTGGAGAACATTCATTAAACGGTGGAAATGTTGAATATCCAACAGTCCTAATTCTGGGAACTGTTTATCTTAGATCGAAGGTTAGAACCGTCCGATCAATCTGATTTCGTAATTACGAGTTATATACAGTGGGTCCCACAATTTGAACGGTTTAACCTGCATTAATACGTGAAAAAAGTGCAATTTCCTTAAGTAGACCTCGGGTCAAAATTTCAACCGTCCATTTTCTTCAAGAAATTACGACGAGCACGATTAATGAAACAGTCCAAGTTTTGGGATCTAACACATAGAAAGTGGGACCCACATTATAAACGTCCCAGATTATTCTACTCCTGCAAGTAGCCTTAACAAGATTCAATCAAAATGCACCATAAATAGAAATTACAGATGGTACGAAGATACAGAGTGCCTTTGGCTGTTTAGACATGATGATGGTTATGTTTCAAAAGCTATATGA
Source organism: Magnolia sinica (assembly GCF_029962835.1). Taxonomy (NCBI): domain Eukaryota; kingdom Viridiplantae; phylum Streptophyta; class Magnoliopsida; order Magnoliales; family Magnoliaceae; genus Magnolia; species Magnolia sinica. The sequence continues at coordinate 2,783,033 of NC_080581.1, read as the reverse complement.
AATCAACGGCTTCTATGTCATCTTGCCTTCTACTGGCATGGACCCAAATGGCCCATGGCTGCCATGTCACCCACCAAATGGAGAACGGGGATTAGCTGCGACCCAGTATCTGGGTGAGATTCTGACCGTGGGGCCCACCTCGATGTATGCCTTGCATATCCACTCCATCCATCCGTTTTGCCTGCTTATTTTTGGGCATGGTACAAAAAATGAAGCAGATACAAATCTCAGGTGGTCCACACAGTAGGGACTAAATTCACACCATTAGAAGCATCTTGAGGGCGACAAAATTTTTGAATCAAGCTGTTATTTGTCTTTTTCCTTCATCCACGTCTAGGTTAGATGGGAAATAAACGTGACCCTAGAAGGTTTTTAATGGTTGGCATTCAATGACTACTGTTTCTTGTGGTGTGGTCCACCTAAGATTTTTATCTGCTTCATTTTTAGGATCATTTTCTAAAATAATCTGTAAAAACGGATGGACGGTGTGGATACACAAAGAATACATCGTGGTGGTCTCCAACGTCAGGGTCGCACCCACCAGGCTGGATAAGGGTGTCGCGTCTTATCCGAGTCCGTCACCCACCGTCCGGTTTGAGAAAAGAGAGCATGTGGTTTGCTTCGTATGATAGTTAACCACCAGTTAAAATACGGTAGCAGACACTTTAACCAAGTGCATGTCAGGTCGTAATGTACCTGGTCCGGTTTTTAATAACTAGACCCGGATCTGATCGAGTCTGTGATGCAGGACGTGGCATCAATACATTCCTAACATGGATGGACCAAAGGAAGGTGAATATAAAATTAGTCATAACTTTTAATGTGGGTATTGTAACTATCAGTACACAGCGCACAACATATCAGTCTTTAATGCAACGGGCCATTTAGGGTGAACCAAACTACAAAGTGAGTCGCATATATCCGTTTCACCGGAAAATGCTCGCTTTCTGTTCAAAATTAAAAAAAAATTTAAAAAAAGTTACTATTTTTAGTAATTTCAATTTTTATGATATTTCTTTCTTTCTTTATTTCTTTTTAAAAAAAAAAAATTTCTTTTTATACTTTTACATTTTTCTTCTTTCTTAGAAATAACTTGTTAGAATTCTTTTAACAAAAGTTTATTTAGAATTTTTATTTTAAAAAATTAGGCTTTAAAAGAGTTTTATTAAAATTATGATTTTTATTGGAGTTAGAATTTTACTATTTTTGGTAATTACGAATTTTGATTAAAAATTTTTTTTTCTTTATTAATGGTGTAACATGGATACATACACATTAGACAATTATCAATCATGCTATTTTCAAAATTTATTAGAACTATTTCTATTTTCATATTTTTCTCATGTATTCGAGGAATCCCTACAAGGAGTCCAGAGAAGTTCTATGGATTTGGAGTAGTTATACTTGAGGAAGATAGTGATTTACATCATCAGATTCATCCCTGCGTCAGTATAGAAACAATCAAACCCTTAGAGCTTGGATATGTTGGCCTTGGTTAAATAAAGATTATTTACATGGTTAAGACATTGAATGGATGGTCTAGATGGCACATGCATGTGCTCTTTTAACACATGAATAGTGTAAATAGGCTCTCTTACATGCTTTTAGCTTTGCAAGTTTCATTCCTTTATACATTAATCAATAGGTATTAAATATGGTTTTACCAAAAAAATCTTGGATATTTTGAAATTATAAAAACATTATTGTTAGAGGTGGATATGACCAAAATGTCCTCATTCACTTTCTCTTTTAAAGAGTGATAGAATTGAGGATTGTAGGTTCCACTTGTTGTCTGCAGCATATCCAACCTTTTAAACAAGTATATCTTATTATGATGATCAGGTGAATAAAAAATTAAGGTGATCTAATCATTGGTGGGCCACAACCATTAAAAAAACAATTACACTATCCAGGAAATTGAAATTTCATGTGGGACTCATTTGGTGTTGGATTTACATGATTTTAAGTTTATCTGATCATCACGAGTAGATGGGTAAATGGGTTTGTAAGCCATGAAATCTTTATATGTAATAGCTTAGATGAGTTGATCTAGCAGGGCGTGTACCTCCAATGGTAAGAGACATCATTATTATAATTTATTTATTTTTTAAAATAGGCAGTTGCTATGGATATTGGTCGTAGCCCTAGTTCTGAAAACCATAATTGTTGCAAACTTTAGCTTAGTAAGATGGATCTCTTTTTTACTTTTACCTATAAATATTATCCATAACTTTATGTTCATTTCGCTACAAAATGTATGGCCATCGGTCTAGTCCGTAGTCATTGGATCTATAGATACAAATTTAATCCGTAGCTATTGCTTCAAAAGCTATGATACCCCATGGATTTAATTACATTTTTGTCCATTTACCTTTGTTATGACACCTTATAGATTGCTTATGATTCTAAGGAATCATTAGGCTCAGAATCATCCTATCCATGGATTTCAAAAGGAATGGCTATAAAAAAATTTAAAATTAAAAAAAAAAAAAAAAAAAAAAGAAGGCCAAATCAAATATGTATTAGATTACCTAATTGGTGTAATTTTTGTATGATGGTTTATGTAATATTCTCTGGACTTAATGAGCAGCCTGGATTGATCTATCCAAGTAAACCCATACAACTAAGTAAACCCATGCAACTATGAGCACTACAACTTATAGCTCATTGAGAACAATGGAGCATTTCTAATGTTTAATGTTAGGGGTGTTTAAATTACTCATTACCACAGTAATGTAAATGATAAAGTATTACTATTATTATTATTATTATTATTTTATTATTGCCTAATCAAATCCTAAAATTGTATTCAAATACAAATGCTTAGTGGTTAGATAGCTATGTTTCGAAAGATAAAAAAATTTGTAATCATTGTTCTTTTTCAAGGCAATAATGTCAAAATCTTGAATCTTAATAATATTATTATTTTATAAATATGATTATATCACTATAGTAATAGAAAATGCCATTATTATGATTTATCATAATAATTCAAATACACCAAATTGAAATTTGTAATCATTACACTTTTTTTTATACATTTTTGTAGTAATCGGTGATCCAATCTTGAAATAATGCCTCGTGAATGCTTTTTGGGTAAGAGAATTACCAAAATGGTTTTTATTAGATTTTTCTTTTAAAAATCATTCAAATTAATTTTTCGACAGGCATGGCCTAAGTATGACATCCAACCCATCTAGTATATGCATTAGATTACAGTGATGGCAAAACAAAAAATCGGGCTTATGAAATCATTGGTTTTACAAGTTAATTTAGATATTTTTGGGAGGTGAAAATTAATTTTCACCATCTGGCCCACCCAATGATTTGATATACCATAATTTATGTTCATCATGCCTATTAGGTCCCACAATTACCGACGTCAACACTTTCTAAAGAAAAGGAAGTCATTTGGTAATTTTTCACCTTCAAGAGCATAGATAATGATTTCTAACATGGAGGCATTATTTGGTAAAACTCTAAATAGCAAGGTATTTTGCCGTGAAAAAATCTAATATTATTAACCAAACCCAACCTGATTTTAACCGAGTTTAAAATTATGGACCCCACCCACATCCAGAATCCAAATGGTAGACACAAATCGAACCTAATTTTTAAAGTAGGTGTAAGATTATGGACCCCATCCACCTCCAAGTAGATCCTGAATTCAAATGGTGGACACAAATCCAACTTAATTTATAAAGTAGACCCAAGCTTCTAAAAAACCAATGGGTCACGCCCTATGTTATTGCAGATGGACCATAGACTAAAAATTGCAGTGAGAAGGTGGTATTACTTTCTCAGTTAGCACTGTAACTTTTGTGTTTTGCTCTATCCACAATTAGGTCAGTAATTTTGATGGTCTGGATTAATGGATGACTGTGCCTGTGTAGGATAGAAGGTGACCACCACTTTCTAAATGGTGTTAAACTCACACAGGAGTCGACCTGACATCAATCCAGTCAACTCAGTGAGTCAGACTTCCGAGTTACAAGTTGACTCGGATTCTCCGATTCCTACGTCATGATGGTTGGGCCGCAGTAGCTCTTCAGAGGGAAACAATAATGATTACATGCGACCATATCTTTCATGCCAACGTGTCATATGCACAACATTCCAGCCGCACAAAGAGTGGGGCCCACCATCAAAATGACTTGGCCACAAATCACGTTGGTCCATACATCAAGTTCGGTCACATGGGGTTGCATCCTACCGCGGTATGGGATCATTAATTACCCTAACATAGGCCATCATTAAGATGGGCCCACATGTCTGATCTCTAATTGAGAATTCCACGATAATGGGCCCCACCTATTGTCATGCGTTCCTCGTAAGCCTGGTGTGTTAACGTGGCAAAGTTCTGTAGCCCCATGATGTATGTGTTATATACACAACTACTGTTCATTTTACGAGATCATTTTAGGGCCGGAGAGAAATAAATAAATAAATAAATCCAAACCTCAAGAGGACCACACCACATATAGCAATTGGACAATGACATTCACCGTTGAAACTTTAGGGTGCATCATAATTTTTATTTGCCATCTAACTTGTTCCCAAGGTTATATAAACTTGGATGAAGGAAAAATAGAAATATCAGCATGGTTCGATGCCATCAAATGCGTCACCTCATGTTAGGCAAAGGGCTATTGATCATCCCCAATTAAGGTCAACCATATGATTGGAAAAATTGTACGGCCATAACGATCACCCTTTAATATGCTTTCCTTAAAATGGCCCACCTGAAGCAAGGATAGGTATGCTTTTTGAGGTATAGACCTAAATTTTGTTGTGACATCTAATGGTTAGAATGGATTTCATATAATGATTATGGTGGGCCCTTTAAAAATTAAGGATGAGCATTGTCTCCAAATAGTTTTCTTTGTTGTGGCCCGCCTGAATTACAAGTCAGCCTGTTTTTTGGCATTGGTTTAAAATTGAATTAGATATCTAATAAATGGAGTAGATATTACATACACTACAGTAAGTCCCACACAAAAATACATCCTAGCATCTTCTAGAACTATATATATATATATATATATATAATGGAAAAGGTTTTATACATTAATGATCGAGCTCGAGCTCATGGGAACAACACTGCACATGGGTCCCCTTTAAATTATGGGATATCCCAAGAATCAGCCGTATAAGGAACTCAGGTGGGCCATACCATCTAAAATTATGTGAAGACATGCATAAAACATAGAAAAGCACTTAGTGGGGCTCACCTGAAATTTGAATGCGTCTGAAACTTTGTCTGACCCCTCATCCAAGAGGGACACACATAATGAATGGGCTGGATTTGTGATCCACATCTCGGTGGGCTAAAAAAATGATTATGAATGTTTTAATGGAGGGTAACCCCTCTCGACTTTTGTATGTGGTGTGGCCCATACAAGTCACAGATTGACTTGGTTTTTAAGCCCTAGGCCCACTATGGAATGGTGCATCTGACTGATGGGGTAGATGTTCGACCTACATCATAGTGGGGCCCACATTAGAGGTGGGCATATCTGACCCGATACGACCAGATCCGACCCGATTCAAACTGAACCGACGGCCTAGATCGGTTCGGTTCGAGTAGGGTCAGTTTAATCCGACCATCCATCGAATCGGGTTCGGTTCAATGCCCATCTGGACCGATCCGATCCAATTCGATCCGATCCGTCATTTTTCGCATGTGCAAACACCTCCCCTCTCATTATCTTTTTACTACTCATCTACTCCCTTCAACAAAACAATGGGTTCAACCCCTAAAATAATCTGGAAAAATGAATGGACGGTGTGGATCAAACACATGCATTCACTGTAGGCCCACATGCATTCACGCTTAGAGCCGGGCGACTATACAGCCGTGTTGCGTTGATAAGCTCAAATGGGTTTCTTGTATAATACGCAATATGATGAAAATTGAAAAGCGACAAACGGGTTGAGTAGCCAGCAAGAGCTAAAAGACTCGTATTGAAGTCACGTCACCAAGTTATGTAGGACCCACCATGATGTATGTGTTGTATCCACGTCGTCCATCAATTTGTAGAGATCATTTTAGGCCATGAGACAAAGAATGAGTAAGATCTAGATTTGGAGTGTACCCCACCACAAAAAACAGTGGGAAGAGTGACTCTATCGTTTAAACCTTCCTAAGGTCTACTATGATGTTTATCTGAGATCCAACGTGTTCACAGGTTAAGACAGACATGAAAGAAGGGAAAACACAAATTTCAGTTTGATCGCAAACTTTTCTAGGCCTTAAAAAGTTTTAATAGTGGGCGTCACTCTCTTCACTGTTTTCTGTGGTGCGGTCTATTTGAGCTTTGGATCTAACTCATTCTTTGGCTCCTGCCCTAAATTGATATCTCCAAATGAATGGACGGTGCGGATACAACACATATATCATGATGGGACCCACAGAACTTGGTCACGTCACTTCACCGAACTTGGTCACGCCAATTACAGAACTTGGTCACATCAATTCGGCATGGAGTCTAGCTACTAACCTTTCAGTAGCTAATCCACGTCCCACACGGCCACGGAAACGGATTGGCTGGTGGTCGGTGCTCTGTGGGCCCCACCATAATGTATGCTTTTCATCCATTCCGTTCATCCATTTTCAACGATAATTTTATAGCTTGATCCCAAAAATGAGAGGAATATAATATCAGGTGGACCACAACACATGAAAACAATAGAGATTGGATATCCACCATTAAAATCCTCCTAAGGCCCACTATACTGTTTATTTGACATCCAATCTGTTGATTAGGTCATACGGTCCTAGATGAAGAGAAAAAACAAAGATCATCTTGATCCAAAACTTTTATTGGCCCCAAAATGTTTTTAATGGTCGACCCTCATTCAACACTGTTTCCTGTAATGTGGTCCAAATGAGATTTGGATATACCTCATTTTTGGCATCGTATCGTAAAATGATCTCTAAAAATAGATGGACGGCATGGATTAAACACATACATCATGGTGGGGCCCACATAACACCGACCACAACCATTGGCTTGTGTCAGGGAGAGTAGACTAGCCAATCCGTTTCCCACAGACACGCAAGCTACACAGGGGTGACAACCTATTGTAGCACGTGTCATGCGAAGATGAGCGCGTACGCACCTCGAGCTCCGAGTTGTACGAATGGCTCAAATGAGATCAAAGTTACATGGGCCCCACCATAAAGTTACTTTCCATCTAATCCGTTAATAATTTAAAAAATACATAGATGAAGTGGAAAAACAAATTTCATATTGATCCGAAACTTCTGTGATCTGAAAAGGGTTTCAATGGTAAATGCTCAATCCTCCACTATTTTTTGCAGTGTGGTCTAAATGATCTTTAGATGTGTCTTATTTTTCGGCTCAAGCCTTAAGACAAGCTCTCCAAATGGATGGACGGTTTGGATATAACACATACCTTCACCACCGGCCACTTCTCTCTTTCGATCCAAACGGTACCCAACCCAATCCAATTCGGTTTTTCTGACCAGGTCGGACTCGGTTCGGGTCATACTAGCAGTGCATCGGTTCAGATAGAGTCAAATGACCCGGGCCGGTCCCGGATCGGATCGAGTTCGGATCAGGCTACGTAGAATCTAGATCGGGTCAAGTTGGACCCAATCCGATCTGACTCAATCCGATGCCCAGCTCTAGCCCACATAGCTCGACCTCATGAGGAGTTCCGATGAGCCCAACCGTATAGAACCTTTTCTCATATATATATATATATATATATAAACGAATGCCACTCTTGATTTTGACCTACTGCGGTGGCCAATAGATATTTAGTCTTGTGTTAGGCTTAGAGACAAGAATTAGACTGAATTATGATTTTGGTGAGTCATTTTGGTGAGTCATACTAATAGAAACAATTTGGGGGGCCAGTGGTGCCTTGTACATAGGTGATCATGCGTTCCACCCAAATTACGTGTCGCTGATATTTTAGCCCTTGTCCTAACATGATAGGACGCATGCACTTAGTGATCAAGGTAAATTTTATATAAAAATTATGATAGGGCCCACCAAAGCCACACACCCATTTATTCACCCTAAGGTCATGAAAGCAGTCGAATCATACTAATATTAATTAATGAGGTAGCTTTATTGAAAAAGCTTTTTTCCCTGTAAAACTCTATTTTTTTACTTTTGGAATCGAACGCATGGCATTTTTGTATCTAGTTAGGGTTTCTTTTTTTTTCCTTCTTCTTCTTCTTCTTTGTGTACATCATGCTTGTGTATCGTGCATGTCTACTTTTATTAGGTGGGCTGCATGTGATTAATGGTTTAGATAATTTAACCGTTGGATATTTTAACTATAATATAATAATAATTGGATCCTTACCCCGCTCAGGTGATAGACTCTCAGGAGTTTCAACACCAGTCCAAGGGTTTGGGTATCCATAGGTGATGAAATCCCCCTGAAGCGTGTTTGTGAGAGAGAGAGGGGGGGAGGGCGGGGGGGGGGGCTGGGGTTATGTGTGTATGTGAGTGAAAAAAAAAAAAAAAAAAACTATAATATAATATAATAATTATAGTAAGTTGAATTACTCCAATTCTCATTATCTATAAATACTAATCTTACTTGTCCGCTGCCATTACCCAAAGTATAAGGTGTGTAAGGTGTAGGGCCGATAAATAGGAAAGGTACGTGTAAAGTGTGGAATTGATGCGCAGGAGATCCTTAATCTCGGTCAAATAATTCTAGCCGTTGATTAATAGCTTATGATCATAGAGAAATATACCAGCCATAGACGGGCAAATAGATATCATTTGCTTTGGAGAGCTTCTTCTTCTTTTTTTTTCCATCATGGTCCATATCCACCGTAGGGTCCATCATATCAACGGTCTAGATCACTAGAACAGGGTCCCCACTTGCGTGTAAAAGAGATGCATATCAAGATGCACTATTCACGGTACAAGATATCTGATTCATGGGAACATGGTCTCTAGTACCACCGTTTGGACTACAATTCACCGTCCACCCAGTGGGTAATTTCAAACCTGTGATGTATGTACGACATCCAACCGTCTAAAATGCAGGCCGGCATGAGGATT